>NC_026001.2:51490359-51601838 GCF_000442705.2 Elaeis guineensis | reverse complement strand
CAACATTCCAATTTTTTTTTTTAATTTTATTAAAAAAATAAAGATAAAAATGCAAACATAATGGCAATCCTATATTATTAACACGAAATGCTCATGCAAATGCACCCCCAAATCTGAATTTGACATTGTGCTCAATGACAAGATCATCATCACAATACATATTATAGCAAGGCATTCTTAAAGGTTAGGGGTACTCCCCTTTGTAGCGTGCCTATGCGCTTGTGTGAGTTTGCAACTCGTCCTCAGTCATTTCATATCTCTTGTCTTCTTCAATGTGCCTACAAAAAGTGAACAACGTCCATTCAAACCTTGAAAATATAGTGAGGATTAAAATTGACTCAAAAAATAAAAAAAAAATTTTGCTTGGGTTGCCTCCCAAGAAGCGCTAGTTTATAGTCGTTAGCTTGACTATCCCAATGCATTATATCAGTGCTATGGAGGTTTTTGGTTGCTCAAATCCTCCATCTATGTATTCCTTCAACCTTTGCCCATTGACTTTGAAGGTCCTATCACCACTCTTCAGCTCAACAGCTCCATGTGGAAAAACTTGTATAATCTCAAATGGACCTGACCACCTAGACCGGAGCTTGCCTGAAAATAGCTTTAGGCGAGAGTTATACAGCAACACCTTTTATCCTGGTTGGAATTCACGCCTCACAATATGTTTGTCATGCCATCTTTTCGTTCTCTCCTTGTAAATTCTTGCATTTTCATATGCATGGAGGCGGAACTCATCAAGTTCATTAAGCTGCAATAACCTTTTCTCCCCAGCAGCTTCCATATTGAAATTTAGCAACCTAGTTGCCCAGTAAGCTCGATGCTCTAGCTCCACAGGTAAATGGCATGCTTTTCCATAAACTAGACGATACGGGGACATCCCAATTGGCATTTTGAATGCTGTTCTATATGCCCATAACGCATCATCTAATTTTAGGGACCAGTCCTTTCTTGATGAGTTGACAGTAGTCTCCAATATTCTTTTAATTTCACGGTTGGAGATCTCTACTTGTCCACTTGTTTGAGGATGATATGGTGTTCCTACACGATGAGTAACACCGTATTTTATCAATAGAGAATCCAAATAACGATTACAAAAATGCTTACCTCCATCCGTGATGATAGCTCTTGGAATACCAAAGTGTGTGAATATGTATTTCTTTAAGAACTTGAGCACACTCTTGGCATCATTAGAGAGAAGTGCTACTGCCTCAATCCATTTGGATACATAATCCACCGCCACCAGGATGTATTGATTTGAATGAGAAGGTGGAAAAGGCCCCATAAAATCTAATCCCCACACATCGAACAGTTTTACTTCAAGGATATTGGTTAGTGGCATTTCCTGTCTAAAAGAAATATTTCCAGTTCTTTGACATCGGTCACAAGAAGAAACAAAAGCAATAGCATCTTTAAACAGGTTAGGCCAATAAAAACCACACTGTAATACTTTAGCAGCTGTTTTGTTGGGTCCAAAATGGCCTCCACACTCTAATGAATGGCAGTGTTTTAAAATATTTTTAATTTCATCATCAGGCACACATTTCCTAATAAGCTGATCTGGACAATACTTATATAAATATGGATCCTCCCAAAAATAATATTTTGCATCATGTAAAAATTTCTTTTTTTGCTGGTAATTAAATTTCGAAGGAATAATATCACATGCCTTAAAATTAACAATATCAGCATACCAGGGTGTACTAGATGTGAGTAATGCAAATAATTGCTCATCAGGGAATGACTCATTAATGGGTACCTCAGTGTTCTCAATTTCTTTACTTAACTCTAACCGAGACAAGTGATCTGCTACAAGATTTTTGCTCCTTTCTTATCCCTAATCTCCAAGTCAAATTCCTACAATAAGAGCACCCAACGAATTAGTCTCGATTTCGCATCTTTCTTTTCAAGTAAATATTTAATTGCTGAGTGATCAGTATAAACTATTGTTTTTGCTCCTATAAGATATGGCCTAAATTTATCAAAAGCAAAAACAATGGCGAGCAACTCTTTCTCTGTGGTGGCATAGTTCAACTGTGCATTATTCAGTGTTCGACTCGCATAGTACACCACATGAAGTCTATTCTCCTTTCTTTGTCCCAAGACTGCTCCTATAGCATAGTCGCTTGCATCACACATAAGTTCAAATGGTAGATTCCAGTCAGGTGCAGTGATGATAGGAGCTGAGATTAATTCTCTCTTTAACCTGTTAAAAGCAACCAAACACTCATCAGTAATTTTAAAAGGTGCATCCTTGATCAATAAATTACAAAGAGGTTTGGTAATTTTAGAGAAGTCTTTTATAAATCTTCTATAGAAGCCAGCATGCCCTAAGAAACTCCTCACTCCTTTAACAGATGTTGGTGGTGGTAATTTCTCAATGACCTCCACCTTTGCTTTGTCTACTTCTATCCCTCTAGATGAAATCTTATGGCCTAAAACTACTCCTTCCTGCACCATAAAATGACATTTCTCCCAGTTCAACACAAGATTAGTTTCTTCACAACGCTGTAGAACTTGGGAGAGGTTAGTCAAACACATATCAAAAGAAGGACCAAAAATTGAAAAATCATCCATAAAGATTTCAATGAATTTTTCAACCATATCAGAGAATATAGACATCATACATCTTTGAAAAGTTGCAGGTGCATTACATAACCCAAATGGCATTCTCCTATATGCAAATGTTCCATATGGACAAGTAAATGTAGTTTTTTCTTGATCCTCAGGTACAATAGGAATTTGAAAATATCCTGAATAACCATCTAAAAAATAGTAGAAGGGATATCCGGACAATCTCTCAAGCATCTGGTCAATAAAAGGCAAAAGAAAATGGTCCTTTCGTGTGGCTTTGTTTAACTTCCTATAATCAATACACACACACCAACCAGTGACTGTTCTAGTGGGTATCAGCTTATTTTTATTATTTGTAATAACAGTCATCCCCCTTTCTTAGGAACTACTTGAACAGGACTCACCCAACTACTATCAGAAATAGGGTAGATAATTCCTGCATCAAGTAACTTCATTACTTCAGCTCTAACTACTTCCTTCATATTATGATTTAACCTACGTTGATGCTCAATTGAAGGTTTGTAGTTTTCTTCCATTAAAATTTTATACATGCATATATGGGACTAATTCCCTTAATATCATCAATAGACCAGCCTAATGCTCTCTTATGCTTTTTCAACACATGCAACAATTTTTTTTCTTGTTCAGTAGACAAATGAGCAGATATAATGACAGAAAAAATAGATGAGTCTCCCAAGAATGCATATCTTAAGTGAGAAGGGAGCTGCTTAAGCTCAAGCTTGGGGTTTGGCTTAGCCTCTACTGAATCCTGTATTTTCTCAACATCATTTAATACATCAACATGCTGTTTATTTTTAACACCATAATTAAGTCATATTCAGAATTGTTAATTATTTCACTAACAAATTTATTAATCACATCTAATCTAAAACATTCATCATTCTCAAGAGGATATTTAGAAGAATTAAGCACGTTAAAAATTACCTCTTCTTGTCCCACTCTTAAAGTAAGCTTACCCTCATGGACATCTATAAGTGCCTTGCCAGTTGCAAGGAATGGACGCCCCAATATCAAAGGAACCTCTCTATCTTCCTCCATATCTAAGACAATGAAATCCACTGGGAAGATAAATTTGTCCATCTTGACTAATACATCCTCCACTATGCCTTTAGGATATGTCACCGATCGATCAGCTAGTTGTAATGAGACACTGGTTGGTTTCACATCCCCTAGTCCAAGCTTCCTGAAAACAGATAAAGGCATTAAGTTAATGCTAGCACCTAAATCGCACAATGCTTTAGTGAATTCGATATTGCCAATATTGCATGAATTGTAAAACTCCCTGGATCCTTTAATTTTGATGGCAACTTGTTCTGAATGATCGCACTGCACTCTTCGGTGAGCATGACTGTCTCATGATCCTCTAGCCTTCTCTTTTTGGAAAGGATGTCCTTCAAGAATTTGGCATAGCTAGGCATCTGAGCTAATGCCTCCGCAAATGGAATATTTATGTGTAGTTTCTTAAAGACCTCTAAAAACTTCAGAAAGTTCTTGTCATCCTTACTTTGCTTGAGCCTTTGAGGAAAAGGAACTGGTGGATTGTAGGGCTTTACTGGCTCTTCCTTTTTCTCTTTTAGCTTCTCTTTGATCATAGTCTCTTCTTAAGTTTGTTCCTTTACTTGTTCTTTAACAGGCTCTTTCCCTTGTTGTTCCCTAGTTGTTTTCCACTCCTTAAGGTAATTGTCTTCACATGCTCCTTCGGGTTCGTTTCAGTATTGCTAGGCAATGACCCTTGAGTTCTGTTAGCTACCATGTTGGCCAACTGTCCCATTTGTATTTCCAATTTTTAATGGCAGCTTGCTGGTTTTGAAATTTGCCTTAGTTTCACCCATGAAATCAGTAGTGGCCTTGGTGAGAGTTGCAACCAATTCTTCCAGGTTAGACTTCTTTTCTTGCTGTGGAAAACCAGGTGGTCCTCTATTCTGATAATTCTGTTGTTGCTGTTGATTTCTCCCAGAAAAATTTGGATGGTTCTTCCAGGCAGGCGTGTAGGTGTTTGAGTATGGATTGTTCTGTTGTCTTCCTTGGTTTGCCATATATTATACTTGTTCTTGTACTGGAGGCATGAATGAGCTGTCAATCGGGCAATCTCGAGTAGCATGTTGCCCAGTACACATCTCACAGGTCTGCACACAAGTATTGACAGCATTAATAGACAAATGATCTAATTTTTTGAAAAGAGTGTCTACCTTTGCATTGAGTGCAGTAATAGCATCTATCTCATGAACCCCAGCAGATCTCCTCGCCATGTTTCTCTCATTGGGCCATTGGTAATTGTTGTTGGCATTTCCTCCAAAAGATCATAGGCCTTCATCAAGCGACTTCCCCATCAATGAACCTCCAGCAGCAGCATCAATATTAATTTTGGTATGGTTGTTCAGCCTATTATAGAAAGTTTGCACAACCAACCATTTAGGCAGTCCGTGGTGTGGACACCTCCTAAGTAGATCCTTGAACCTTTCCCAGGCTTCATATAAGGTCTCCATATCGAATTGCACAAGGTTTGGATGTCAGTTCTCAACTTGGCAGTCTTAGCAGGTGGAAAGAATTTTGCAAAAATTTTTGTGCTAAGTCATTCCAAATGGTGATCGAGCCAGCAGGAAGAGACTGTAACCATGCTTTAGCCTTGTCTCTAAGTGAAAACGGGAACAATCTTAACGAATTGCATCATCTGACACTCCATTATGCTTAAGGGTATCACATATCTCCAAAAGTTTGCAATGTGCGCATTAGGGTCATCATTGGGCAATCCTCCAAACTGAACTACTGTCTGGATCATTTGGATCAAAGCAGGCTTGATCTCAAAGTTGTTTGCTTGCACAGGTGGTCTTGTGATGCTAGATGAAGCTCCATTCACAGTAGGCATGGCATAATCCCGCAGTACCCTGGGTTTGCCTCTCTAGCAACCTCATTATTCCCTACTAGGATTACTTCTCTCCTTGGATCTTCAGTCATTTTTGGATCTATTTTTGCCTCAGATTTCTTCCCTTCTCTGACTGCTTTAATATTTTGTTTACAAGTGCATTCAATTTCTTGACTTGAAATGGGTTTGATTCAATTCTCACAAGTCAACCCGATTCTCTTTTCCAAGTTATAATTTTGAAAGATTATTATCCTTTTTTCTTTTTTAAGAGAAGAGAGAAGAGGAAAAAGAGAAAAAAGAGTTCTAGAGATGAGTCCTAAGGAGTCCTAAATCTAGAGATGAAAGAGAAGAGTGTTTTAATTAGGTTTAAATTTTAATGGCAAACAAGTTAGCACAAAATGGACTTTCTATCCTAGGATTAACCTAGATCTAGACAGCTCCTAACTGTTCCAAGATCGCCTTCAAGCACTCCAAGCCCAAAACTGACTAACTGTCTTGGCCAGGTAAGTGTAAGATGTGGGAGGTCCCCTGCTTGTTGCTTTCCTTAGACACCAACTGAGTTGGCCAGATCAGATAACGGAACTAATTGAAAACCACCTTCTTAAACTACTTGCCTTAGACACCGAGCAATTAATCAATTCGAACCCGGTCTAACTTTAGGGCTTTCTTGTCCTATTGAGCTCGAATATCCTAGGGCCAACGTTTAATTGATTTTAGATTAAGGTCTAGATTATGCAGGATGAAGGATGTGGTTTTTGGGCTAAGGAAGGGTGATCAAATCCCCACCTTATCTGATTAATGGGTTAAGTGCCCTTAAAGTTAATTATGGAGATGCAATGCAAAGAAACAAGATGTCCAATCAAGTTTGATTTTTTTTTATATATTTTTGGTTATACTATATTAGTTAAGTATTATGAAATGTAAGTATTTTTTTTTTAAATATCTAAGAAATAAAATATCTAGATTACTAGTAAAATCAACTATTCTTGATATTAAAGCACCAGTCCCCGGCAATGGTGCCAAAAACTTGATAGCCTATTTCGCAAGTGCACGAAATCACTCAAGTAATATAATGATAAATAAGAGATCGTTCCTACGAAGACTGAGTTTAATTATCAAAAATAAACGTTAATTTTACTAATATCTAAATGATCGAAACTGAATGATAATGGAAAATAAAATTAACTCTAAAGAACTCAATGAAAGCTGAATCAAAATTTGATTGATAAAGCACTAGGGTATATCTGATTTCACTTGGACCAATTATCAATTCCAGCTATTCTGATTAATAATCTAAATTTAATTATTAATGCAAGGATAAATAATCCTAAATTATTTAATAATCTCTCTCGAGTCTTATTAAATATACTAATTAAAACCTATAATCTATCTTTCAATAGTAAAATAGATTTCAATTAGTTCAATAAGCATAGTGATTATTTCCAAAATCTCACAGGTCAAATCTTCTACTCCCGCTCTAATTATTATTCCTATGATGTTTGTTATTAACTCCAATTTATAATCTTCTTTTCCAGTACCAATTATAAATTGAAATCAATCAAGTACCAAAGATAATAATACTTAAAAGCATTAAGTACAAATAACAAATAATTACATTAATAAAAAAAATTAATACAAGATTCTGAAATTAAATTAAATCCAAGCTACATCAGGTACCCTAGCTAGAAATTTAGCTTTTCATCATATCAAAATCAAACTCAAGTATACTTGAATAAAACTCCAAAATCATCCTAACAATGAGTTCTAGAAAATAAATTCAAAATAAATAAGAGAAAGAATTAAAAACTCTAAAGGAATTGCAGAGCCAAATGAATCCTCTCTTTAAATCTTTCAAATACTCCAAACTCTCCTTGCTTGATTTCTAGCTTTCAAAGATGATTCTCCTCTCCCTTTTGTGGTGTTTTTCGATCCTTAAATAAGGCTAGGGCTAGGATTAAGGTGGTATTTTTTTCATGATTTTATTCTATATATCATTCTTTCTATTTGGTATAGAATCTCTCCTCCTTTGGATAGGCTTTAAGCAACCACCAGCCATCTACTCCTTATGCTGCCCAAATTTTCTGATTTTATTATGATTTCCATAGTAAAAGAAGGAAAGGAGGCATGGTTAATTAGAGAAGAAGAATTTCTTTCTTCCTGGGTCCACAAAATCTGCAAAACAAAGTAAGGTTTCGGCTGCCCAAATCAAGTTTTCCAAGAATTGGTTCCAATTCTTTCTAAGTTTGCTCCTCATGCAGAATTAGTTTGGACTCTAATTTTCTTCCATTTAATTCTTTCCAAGATAGCTCTTTGCCACCCAAAATTGGTTGCCATATCAAATCTTTGTGCCAAGAAACACTAAGAAGAATCTGGGTGTATCGGGTGTTTCTTGTTGTGTCCAACATTGTTACCAACTTCAACCTATGTAGCCACCTCATCTGGAATCCAAATTCAATTCTATAAATTATGTTCCTTTCTTACTTCTCTCAAAATTTTGTAGGATCTAATCTTGCTCAATTTGGAGTCCTGTAGCTTGCCTTTTAGGGGTCCTCACACCAAAATATTTAGAATTTAGATTGGTTGACTAGATGGGAGAGATTAACTGTTTGATTTATTTTCTGTACCTCTAGTTTCTTTTCTGGCTGATGATGCCAAAAAGGATAAGGTGTGGGGTCCATTGATATCTTGATTTGGTTATTCTGCTTTGAGGTGGACTCTGATTTTGATGCAAGACCTGATGCCTCCGGATGACAAACCCTGCTGAATCGGACCCAACCAATTTTACTTAATTTGACCTTTAAAATATGGTTAAGCCCAATTAGGTGTGACCTGGCTCAATTACCTGCAATTGACATAAAACATATCAGGTTCTTACATTTATTTAGTTAATTATTATACAAATTTTATCAAAATCATTAAAAACTAATAATAATAATTACTATAAAAATGCAATACATCAATACTCATTTTGCTTTAATCATAATTATTTAATTCTAAGAAAGCTACCATTTCTGATAAGAAGCCACGGCTCATCATTCTTGCTTCTTCTTCATAGTTCATCACTAAATGAATGACTCAGTTCTTGTTCTATTATGTTTATAGTTCCATAATCAGTCTGTTTGTTTATAATAATATCATAATTCTACAGTAAATTGAACCTTTGCTGATGTACTTATTACTAATTATCGACGCTTTAAAGTATCGCTCAATTAATTTTTGATGCAAACCAAAGCGCCAGTACATTGAGAGTGGAAAAAAATTTTGCCGACGCAAAGCAAAGCATCGGCATTCTTTTTGAAATTTTTTGACACGCAAAAGTTTGCTAAATACTGGCATAATAAAGTATCGATAAATTATTTAATTTTTATCGATGCATATAAGCATTGACAAGTATTTCACTTACCAGTGCTTTAAAGCATTGACAGCAGTAAAAATATTTTATTACTTATCGATATTTTAAAACATCGATAATATTTTATTTCAAAAAAAAAGTTAATCTAATCTACACAAAATATACATAAATCTGTTAAAAATTTATAAAAAAATACGAACGTCAATATAATCACAATAAAAAAATACATGCATCTAGAGGAAGCTGCTGGTATATGAATTTGCACTCCCTTGCCATGAAGAAGAGTGACAAGCATGTCTATATAATTCATAAGCAAGGATGACAATCACAAACATTGAATGCTAACAATTACTGAAAGCATGCTTACCATTCAGATTCAGCTTGAAGTGTTTTGCAAGTTGTAGGAGTAACTCAGAATATAGTGACAGAAGCACAAAATGGAACTCAATCCAATACTACCAACTAGATGGCAAATGCCACACAATAGGCATTTTTCCATTTATTCCTTTTATCAGCTCCACCAAGTTAAGATTCTTAAAACAATCTGTATGGTAAAATATCAATTTCAAAGTTCCATTGTTATATAAATAAGACATCCATCATACCAAGAAGAATAAGAACCTGTGAACTAGTATGGATTATATAAGCAAGTCTTATCCATATATATGATATCACACCCCCGATCTGAGATTGTGAATCGAAGGTCATGGCAACCACCGCATACTCATAGGAAACTCTTCCCATAAGCATGTAAGGCATCTTATCATGCTATCCTAAAACAACAGTGGAATAATTAGTCAATAATTTAAATCTAAAATATAATAATCTAAATTTTAACTTTAATATCTCAATAAATTCAACAATGTTCGATACACCTTACATCAAATTCAATAAGACTTTTAGTCTAAAATAAAAGTATGGAGATTCTACTTCTCATTACTCTTCCATTCATATCTTGTATCATCTTAATTCCTCAATATCTATAAAAATAGTAAAATAAGAGGTAATGAGCTAGACAGCTCAGTAAACAATGATCACTTTCAACAGATTTCATCAGGCATTAAAGTAAATATTCATTTATAGAAAATAAGCATATAGAGTTCATCAATTTGAAATCAATTTCGATTATACAATATAGTTCATGCCAAATTTATTTTTTTTTCAAAATTCGAGTTTCTTTCGAGATTTTAATTTCTTTCATTCTTAAATTTTTTTCATCAACTATGAGCTATGACCATATTTGTCCTGTGGCAGGGTCATAACACCACGTATCTTCTTGCAGTGAGCTGCGAATCATCTGACAGTAAAGTCCTTCAGAACCGTTGGTCTCTCTGGCAGTTTGTCGCTGGTCTCTCTGGCGACATAAACCCTCAGGATAAATCAATTGCCAACGTATATGCCCCCATTGGTGGGGTTCTTTACATAGTCAGGTTGTCAATTCATATTGTTCTTATATCAGAATTCTTCATAAATCATATTTCATATTCTAGTTTCGATAAGAAAATATATAATAATGTAGTATCAAAATCAATCAATATAATGCATCATGAAATTAATATGTTCAATCATGCTTCATCATAACATTTTAAGTAAGATATTTTTATAACAAAATATCATTCATCCAATTCATGCATCATTTCACAAATCATATCAAAAAAATATATTCTAATTTATCGATAAATCTAAAAAAAATGAAACATTACTTATCTCGAACGCATTCCAATAATCCACATAATTCTATAAATTTTTTTTTCAAAAATTATGTTCATAGATCATATCGCGATATCTCATGATCAAACATCTACAATCCTATACAAGATCAATTTTAATAATTAGAAAGGATACGAATACCATATTCAACGATTTAGATTGGGTCTGATCATCTAATTTCATCTAATTAAAATCTAATTAGGACATAAACGATCCAAAATTTGACTATCAGATCAAATCAGATTCGAAGTGATAGGACCGAAGTTTCTTCATTGATTTCATAAAATCAAGTAGAGAAAAAAATCAGAGAAGAGAGAATTCATGAGGTACAATTTGAATAGATCAGGTAACACAATCCAACATTACGATTGATTCAATATCTCAATTGGTGAAATCAACATGATCTAATCAAGTCATGGTTAGATCAGGATCATGGATAATCAAATCTAATGGTTCATGGTCTAATCAAGGTGCTGGCATACTACCTGACAACCACGGATCAGGATTCTTTCACTAGAATCATTCAAACTCATCATCACTCAAACTCATCAAAATAAAATTTTTTGCTTGATAAATTCTAAAAAACTAAACTTCTAGAGATATATAATTCTAGAGAGAGAAATTCATGAAGATGAATCTATACTAATTAGATGATACGGTTCAATAAATTCGATTGATCAGATCAAGATAAATTAATCAAATCATGCTAAAATTATCACATGGATAATTCAATAGAATCATGGATGATAAAATCTAAAGATATTTAATCTGATCAAGGTGGGTGCTAGTATGCTATCCGACAATCATGGATTAAGATTCTTCATCAGATCAGAAATATTAAAAAAAATTTCTCATTGATAAATCGATCAAGAGAGAGAAAAAATTTTAGAGAGAAAAAATTCTAGAGAGAAATTTATCTTGAACTCTTCAGACGATATGATTTAATAAATTCGATTGATTAGATCAAATCATGCTGAAATTATCATGTGGATAATTCAATACAATCATGATTGATAAAATTTAAAGATATTTGATCTGATCAAAATGGATGTCGGTGTATCATTTGGTGATCACAGATCAAAAATTCATCACTAGGATCATTTAAATTCATCATCATTCTTCTCAAAATTTTAGAAAATCTTAGGAGAGAGAAATAATCTAGAGAGAAAAAATAGAAAGAGAAAGTAGAGAGAGACTAGAGAGAGAAAGAGAAAGTGGAGAGAAGAAAAGAGGGAGAGAGAGAGAGAGAGAGGAGAGAGTTTATATATTTTTTTTCTATTTTTCTTCTTTTTTTTCTTTTTCTTTTTCTTTTCTTTTTCTTTTTCTTTGTTCTTTTTCTTGTTCTTTTTCTTTTTCTTTTCCTTCCTTCTTCTTCCCATAGCTTCCTTTGGGCCGAAATAGGGGATCTCACAATCTCCTCAATTAGTCGGTTGGCCGACGGTCGATCGGCACGAGACTGACCAACGACAACGAGCGGCTCAGAGGGACCCAAACTGGTGGCCGACGGTGACCACCAGCGTTCAAAAAATCAAATAAAAAAAAATAAAAATAGAAGTTTCTTTCGCAACAAAATCCGACGATTCCAATCACCGGCGATCGTGCACACGGGCATGGAAAGGAAGGAGGAGAAGAGAGGGAGAGAAATCGGGCTTACCTCGAGCTCCGATGACTGCTGTGGTGAGGAATCAAGATGAGCACGGTGACGGACTCTTGCGAGTGATTTCCAACGATCCTCATCGTTTGACTTCGATTTTCTTCATGGAAAAAAGGGAGAAGGGGTCTCCCCTTTAAATAGAGTCGGAGGGGCGCCTCTTTCTGACTTCGGTTGGGAGTCGGTGAGAGGAGGAAGAAGGGAGTCTTCTCCTCTGTATTCTCTTCTCTATTTTTTTTTGTGTATTGGGCTGGGTTGAAGTTCCAATGGGCTGGACCATGACATTATTTTTCTCTAAAAAAAATTTTGTTCTCAAAATTTTTCTTGCTTGAGTCTTCATAGTTTCTTACTTGAATCTCATCCATAAATATTTCAATATTCTAATTCTTGATATAAATTTATTCTTAAATCATTTCATAAGAAAAAAGTCAATACATCAAATATTGATCTGAAATAGAATCATTCATTTTCTTATTTATCAAGACCAACATCTCAAAGATTTTCAATATTTTAAGATTTTAAAATCATGCTCTCATACCCTATAAAATAATGTTCAATACCTCATGACTAGATCAAAATCAAATCTATCTCTTGTAAATAGAAGAAAATTAATATCTTAATTTTTTGAATAAGAATTTTATTTTTTTATTTTTATTTTTTTAAAATACTAGCCACTCTTAATCAATAAACCCATCGTGAGATAGGAAAACATATTTACGTGAATCATACCATGACATCCCAATCAATCAAAATTCAAAAATATTTTTCTTATTCGTGCTTTCAAAGGTTGAAGATTTATCATTTTTATCATTTCAATCTCATTCTCGAACTTTTGATATTTTAATTCTCGATGCAACTTCATCGTTAAGTCATTTTATAAAAATCAATATCACCAATGTTGATTAGAATCAATATTACTATTTCTAGTCATCGAAATTTTCTTACTCAAACCCTCAAACTCTTAAATATTCTAATTCTTGAAGCAAATTTTATCATTAAATCATTCCATAAGAAAAATCAATAACTCAAAAGTTGATCTAAATCAAAACTATTTTTTTCTTATAATCAAAATCAATGTCTCTATTCTAAGTAAGTATATCAATTTTCTTTATCTAAACATTAACTACTCTTAAATAAATCGATTCATTATCAGATTAAATTATAAATAACTCCAATCCATCTTTTGTACAACAATCATCAATATCAATAGATAACCTCAATCTTTTTTATTCAGTCAGAGAAATAATAATAGTCAAAAGAGTTCAAACTTCAAAT
Organism: Elaeis guineensis; assembly: GCF_000442705.2. NCBI lineage: Eukaryota > Viridiplantae > Streptophyta > Magnoliopsida > Arecales > Arecaceae > Elaeis > Elaeis guineensis. Next base: position 51,588,395 of record NC_026001.2, on the reverse strand, counting down.
TTTATTATATCCTAGAGATAAATATTTGAGTATAATAATCTAAGATCAAAATTATTATTCGATAAACTATCTCAAATTTTTCCTAATAAATAGAGAATTATAAAATTTAATTCTAGGATAGAAAAAATTTATCTCTAAATATTCTAAATCTAAAATCAAAAATCAAGGGTCCACTCATCCTAAAATTAGGATGCTATATATTTTTTTAGCATAGTAGGTGGAAGCACTACTTTTAAAAATCACATTAAGGATATCCAAGTTTTTTTTTAAATATTATTCTTTTCAATATCAATAAATTTTTTGTATCAAACCATATCATCTATCATGATTCTTTGACTCAAAGAATCAATATTCCTAACTTACTCAAAGTAATTCAGATCACCATGCTTCCACTACGCACTCTGTTCTAACAATCAAAATTTTTTAAATTCATCAAAAAAAAATTTGATCAAATTATTTTTTTATCTTATCAATAAAAAAAATTAAATTTTAAATTTTAATTGAAGCCAAAGATTAACTTTTGATTCTCATTCATACTTTTACTAGTATACAATAATTTTGATTAACTCTTGAGTTCAATATCATATTTAAAACCATCATATAGATTTACTATAATCAATATGAATCAAATCTTAATTTTCATATCGATTCAACTAGATAAATTCTAAATCAAAATCCTTATAAGTCAAATCAATAAGAAAATCCTTCGATGGTCCGTTAAGTTAGGACATAATCAAAACATATAAGAATTTCAAATTATTATCTTTTCTAAAATTTTTATCATCAGGATCTTCAATATCTATCAAGTATCTTTTCATAACAATCATACAATCTTCAAAAAATTTAGTTCTCTACTTAATAGATTCAATCAGGGACCTCATTAACAAAAGCAAAAGAACTCCATATCAATTTCTAAATCCAAAAATTTTAAATTAAAAATTTACATAGATTCCATAATCTTGAATAAATATAAATCAGATATTTTATCTTAATCTAAAGATATCAATTTTTCATTAACAATCTCAATAATAATATCAAAAAATCCTTTGATCAACTTAGATACGAAATCTTTAAATTAAATTTCGTACATATCATGTAGTCTCCAAAAGATACAAATAAGATCTATTATTTATATCAAAGATTCTAGCATAATGAATATCCTAAATCTCATAATCCATTTCATCGATAAGAAATAACTTTTTTGCAATATCTTCAAATATGCATTCATCCTAATATGCCACTTTATATATAATCCACATACCAAATTCAATTTTGATAAATATTTCAATAAAGCATCATAAAAGACTTTCTTAGTCCATCCTGAAATAATATTTTATCATCAAATCTTTATCTTATCAATAATAGTTAACTTCTCAACTAAGAGTAATATCATAGTATTATTGTCATATCGAATTTGAACTTACGATTCACTTGAATAACCAATGATCAAATTAATAACCACAATGCACAATAAAATTTTATCTCAATTCTTTTATGATTATTTTCGATCAAAATCTAACTAATCATATCATGATCTATAGATTATCCATCACATTTCAAACTCTATATGTCATAATCTCTTATGATCTTTTCACAAATAATCTCAATATTTAATCAAAAATTATAAAGATTTCTCCCACTACAATCATCAAAGATCTACACCATAATGTCCCTAGTGTCTATCCACTGACACTCATTCTATACACATCTTAGTTCATCCACTAATGCTCTGATACCATTCTAATTATCACCCTCTGACCCGAGATTGTGAATCGAGGGTCATAGCAACCACCGCATACTCATAGAAAACTCTTTCCATAAGCATGCAAGGCATCTTATCATGCGATCCTAAAACAATAGTGAAATAATTAGTCAATAATTTAAATTTAAAATATAATAATCTAAATTTCAACTTTAATATCTCAATAAATTCAATAATTTTCAATACATCTTACATCAAATTCAATAAGATTTTTAGTCTAAAATAAAAGTATGGAGTACGGTGCTGATCCTTCTTCACTCAATTAAGAACCAAATCAAACCAAAACCAAATCAACCCAATTAAAATAGGTCTTAACTCAATTAAGAACTTAATTTAATCAGATTAAATTAGATTTAAATCTAATTTAATTTTTTAATCAAATTAAAAATTAGGTTGACCCAAGTCCTAATTGAACTAGGACTAATTTTTCCTTGCACTTGGCTTATCCAATAAATCAATTAGACTTGATCCAATCAAGCCCAAATCAAATCTAATTAAATCATATTTAATTAGACTTAATCTCAGTCTATTGGCTTAATCAAATTAAGTCAATTAGCAATCGAATTGCTAATCGATCCTCCTGCAATACTTGCACTAGGTTAAATATGTAGGGACCAGATCTAAGGTTTTAGGGTTAGATCTTGAAACTTTTTCAAGATCAGATAGTGGAAGACTAAAATAAATCAAAATTTATTTTATAAAATTAGAAAATCCCTAGATCTAGATTCTATTACATGATTATTACATAGCATTAAATCAAAAATTAAAATATATAGAGCATAAACTATATGTTGATCATATCAACATGTTTCTATACTACATCTAATGTATGTATTAAATAATATATCAGATCTATTACCTTGCAAGTTAGACATTCTAACCTTACTGATCCGGACTTGAGGATGATGTTGCAAACTGCACATATGTCTGGTCTCTAGGAGTCATCCACACGAGCTCACGAATCTCGACCAAAAATCTTGCTTCAGAAAATTAGCACAGTATGCTAGTACTGCGTTGATCCTTCTTCGATGGTTGATCAGGTGCCTTCTTCTTCTTGATTTGGACTCTTCCAAAGATGAGAAGTAAGAGGAGGAGTTTTAGATCTGAGATACTCTTAGAAAACTCAAGATGGAGGAAGGAAAGAGATGAAACTAACAACCCTAGAAGAAGACTCTCTTCTTCTTCTCTTTACTCTCTCCTAGACACCCTATCTTGTGTCTATTATATCTCTACGACCCTAAGGTTTTTCTCTCTAATTTTTGGATTCCCCAAAGGTCTCTCAAATCTCTGTGTTCTTCAAAAATTTTATTAAGAAACTCATTTTATAGAGAGAGATATGATAGAGTCCTTGTCTAGGTCAAATACCTAGTCAAGGCTTATCCAAACATGGTAAGATAAGGGGCACCCAACTCTTGGATGCCTTCTCCTTATTTTTGTGCATGGACTACCAGAAAAGGGTGCACAATGTGTGCCCTAAAAGTCATGAAAATTTCAAAAAAAATCTGAATAAATTTGGTACAAAAGGAAAGATTTTTGAATTTCTAAAACTCTATCTTATAGAATTTAAAATCCAAACTTATTCCAACTTTGATTTTATCCACAACCACTTTTCATGTATGAAAGAAGAGAGAAAACCTTTTGAACATGGGAAAGACCTGAGAGAAGGCTTTTGTCGCACAAAATAAGAGGGGATTGACGTGGAATAAGATAGAGGACGTGAGGGGGCTTATGTGGCGCAAGGTGGAATCCTAGTCTTACTAGGATTCTATCTTATAACTTATTTTAATTTGGTTTCTCAAACCAAATCAAACCAAAATTAGATCAACCTAATTAAAATAGATCTTAATCTAATTAAGAACCTAATTTAATCAGATTAAATTAGATTTAAATCTGATTTAATTTTTTAATCAAATTAAAAATTAGGTTGACCCAAGTCTTAATTGAACTAGGACTAGTTTTTTCTTACACTTAGCTTATCCAATAAATCAATTGGACTTGATCCAATCAAGTCCAAACTAAATCTAATTAAATCATATTCAATTAGACTTAATCTCAGTCCATTGGCTTAATCAAATTAAGCCAATTAGCAATCAAATTGCTAATCGATCCTCCTGCAACACTTGCACTAGGTTAAATATCAATCTTTTGATCATTTAACCCTAGAAAGATTCTTAATCGTTGATCAACCATCCGATCGGATCATGAACTCTATTGTGTGTGATCTCATAGGTCCGAACCTAAGCTGGTAGCACATAAATAAATTTTTATACCAATCGAAGTGACCATCTAGCAATGGTACCCGACGATCGGATAGATCGAATGTGTAGAACAACATCCTTAGAACCCATGCTGATATAGTTTCCATATAATTCATCCCTTGACTAAAATGATCATAGGACACCTCAGAGTTTCACTGTTAACTCTGATCAGGTTGTCCACATTATATTTCAAAATATCAAATCCATCTGATGGATTACCCTGGCAAAGATTTTGCTAAATTGAAATACAGTGACTCATTCTTCTCCAATTCTTGGAGTGGTCAATCCCATCTCGATCACACTCTGACTTTGCAAGTACTTGACTATGCCCAGAAGCCTTCCATCCCTGAATTAAAAATTTAGTTAGTCCAGTACCAAAGCACAGTGAGTTGCTTGCAAGTCACTGAGGCGATCTCAGGTCTAAGGGACACTTATACCTATATCCCATCAGAGACATTCTCGACAGCAGAATGCTCTGGAGTTGGTCACGTTCAATGATGATGTACCCTTATATTTCACCTGTATGCCATACCAGTATCTCCACACTCTTTGGTTAAGAGGACAACCAACCCATATGGCCTACAGCGACCTATGCTCGATAGAAGCTGTCGTCCTTATTAACAACCTATCATTTGGTCGTGAACAGTTTTAAGGACTAATCGATAAATCCTCTCTTTATTAAATCTAAATAGTCCTAAGGACTTCATCATAACAACGGAGTTCATTAGAAGATGAAAGCTTATGATGAAAATGCCAAATATATTTTATTTATTAACAAATCAATTACCATACTTGGTTGCTCAACCGTCAACAGCTTGATGATTGGCTTTTGGGATATATTTTTCAATAACTCCCACTTTCCTAAAGTCACTCGGCACAGTATCTAATACCCATCTTCGATTTGTGGTTGTCAAACTCCTTTATCACCAGGGCTTTAGTGAAGAAGTCGTCCAGGTTCTCCTTTCCGTCGATCTTATGAAGATCGATGTCACCTCGATCCACAATCTCCCAGATCAGATGGAAGCTGCGTAAAATATGCTTCATCCACTGGTGTACTTTGGGTTCCTTCGCCTGAGCTATGGCACCAGTGCTGTCACAGTAGGACAGGATCGGACCATCGAGGGAGGGTGCTTCTCCGAGCTCAGTGATGAATTTTCTCAGCCACACAGCTTCCTTCATGGCATCCGATGCTGCGATGTACTCTGCTTCACAAATAGAGTCTGCCACAGTATGCTACTTGAAACTCTTTCAGTAGATAGCTCCACCATTCAGAGTAAAGATATAACCCGACATGCTTCTGCTGTCATCATGATCAGATTGAAAGCTGGAGTCTGTGAACCCCACAAGTTTCAGATCTGACTCGTCATAAACCAACCATTGGTCTTTAGTATTTCTCAAATACTTAAGGATGGCTTTAACCACTTTCCAGTGATTTTCTCCAGGATCAGATTGGTATCTACTCACTACTCCTAATGAGTATGTCATATCTGGTCTTGTACGTATCATGGCATACATGATAGATCCCACGGTCGAAGTATATGGGACTCTACTCATATGCTCTCTCTCTCTTCAGGAGTTGTCAGACAATCCTTTTTAGAGAGAGAAATTTCATGGCCTATCGGTAGATAGCTCTTCTTAAAATTTTCTATGCTGAACCTCTTCAGCACAGTGTCTATGTACGTGGACTGGGATAACCCAAGCATCTTTTTAGATCTATCCCTATAGATCTTCATCCCTAAGATGTAGGATGCTTCACCCAAGTCCTTCATGAAGAACTGCGATGACAACCAAACTTTTATTCTCTGTAGTGCGAGGATGTCATTCCCGATTAAGAGAATGTCATCCACATACAAGATAAGAAATACCATAACTGGATCATTTGCCCATTTATAGATGTAGGACTCTTTTCCATTCTTAACAAAGCCATACGTTTTGATCATCTTATCAAAATGCATGTTCCAACTCTGAGAAGCTTGCTTCAATCCATAAATGGATCTCTGAAGCTTGCACATCTTGGACTCATCTGTGGATATAAACCCCTCAGGTTGTATCATATACACCTCTTCGGTCAGCTCTCCATTCAGGAAAGCTGTCCTTACATCCATTTGCCAGATCTCATAATCTAGATGGGCAGCTATTGCAAGTATTATTCGAATAAATTTAAGCATTGCCACAGGGGAAAATATCTCATCATAGTCAATACCATAATATTGATGATATCCCTTGGCAACCAGACGAGCTTTATAAGTTTTCACCTTTCCGTCTGCGTTTCTTTTCCTTTTGAACACCCATTTACACCCAATGGGTTTAACCCCTTCAAGTGGGTCAACCAATATCCATACATCGTTAACCTTCATGGACTCCATTTCGAATTTCATGGCTTCAAGCCATTTCTCAGAATCAGATCTTTGCATTGCATCCATATAGGTGATCGGATCCTCATCATTTTCATCGAGTTCGATGGGATCACCGTCTCGGACCAAGAAAACTAGTATCTATCTGACTGATGCGGTGCTCTATCGGATCGCCTTAATGATGCAGGTACATTGGGCTCCGAATCTGATCTAATCAAATCTAACTCAGGTTCAGTTATTGGTGTCGGTCCTTTTATCTGTTGAACTTCATCAAGTTCAACTATAGAGGCAACGGTTCCTTCACTAAGGAACTCCTTTTCTAAAAAGATTGCCTTAAGACTGACGAACACTTTTTGTTCATCAGCATAGTAGAAAAAATATCTTTTGATCTCTTTGGGGTACCCGATGAATGTGCATTTGTCAGACCTAGGTCCAAGTTTGTCTGTGACTAATCGTTTACATAGGTCGGGCACCCCCAGACCCTAAGGTGTGAAAGTACTGGCTTACGTTCTGTCCATATCTCATATGGAGTCTTAATTACAAACTTACTTAAAACCCTATTTAACAGATAACAGGCTGATTCGAGTGCATATTCCCAGAAGGATATCGGCAAGCTGGCAAAACCCATCATGGATCAAACCATGTCTAACAGAGTCCGATTTCTTCTTTCAGACACACCATTATGCTGTGGTGTTCCTGGAGGAGTCCATTGGGAGAGAATCACATTCTCTCCTAGATATGAGAAACTCACTAGAAAGATATTCTCCTCCTCGTCAGATCGAAGAGTTTTAATGCTCTTCCCAGTTTGTTTTTCTACTTCACTTCAGAATCGTTTGAACATTTCAAATGGATCTAACTTATGTTTCATCAGATAGACATATCCATATCTGGATAGATCATCTATGAAAGTTATGAAGTAGAAATATCCACCTCTAGCACTTGTGCTCATGGGCCCACATACATCAGTATGTACTATCCCCAAGAGCTCAGTAGCTCTCTCATCTTTTCCAGTAAAAGGTGACTTGGTCATGTTACCAAGAAGACAGGACTCACAAGTTGGAAGTGATTCATAATCACTGACTTCGAGGATTCTCTTTTGAGTCAACTTGTTTATTCTGTTTTTGTTTATATGACCTAGCCTATGTGCCATAAGTATATATCTGACACACTATCTAATCAGGGTGCTTGCCAGTAGAATTGACTCTTATCGGGCTTGATCTTTCTGATCTGGCCCTACACTTATGTCCCAACCTGAACTTGCACCTTCTTCACTTTCATCTTCTTGTTCTTCTTTCCTTTCTTAAAGGATCAGAATTAGAAGACGAACCTCCCACTAAGTTCACCGACTCCTTATGGAGTTGGTGATCCTTCTCAAAGTTCTGAAGCAACCCCAGTAACCCGTGGTAGTTTACTTCAGACTTTGTCATTCTATAATGAGTGAGGAATGGGGGATAAGACTTGGGCAGTGAGTTCAGTATTACAACTTTCTCAAGCTGCTCATGTAAGAAAAAATCGAGCTTACTCAATCATTCCATTAGCTCGATCATGTACAATACATGATCAGTGACAGAGGCACCATCTCGCATTTTGGCATTAAAGATGGCAAAACTAGTCTTGTGCCTCTCCACGTCATCGGGTGTGCCAAAAGCATCCTCCAACACTTAAAGCATGTTCTTTGGCTGAGCCGTCTTGAATCTATGACTGAACTCGCCGCTCATGGCAGCCAACATGATACAGTACACCGTGGTCCGATCACTAAGCCACTTCTGATAAGTGTCTCTGACTGTTCCACATGCATTGGTAGCTGGCAACTCAGGTGTAGGATCCATTATCACATATAGGATCCGTTCATGCTCTCGGACTATTTCAACTTTCGGTACCGGCTACCGAAGTTAGGTCCCACCAACTTATCATTGTCCAACAATGATAGAAGCGATAGGAAAGTGGCCATATCTGCTCAAAAAAAATTATAACCTAATTAGTAATTGATTCATTAAACCTAAAGATTTGGACTTTAATCAAAAAGTTTCTTCCACTATTTTATTCGAATTGGTAGCCTCTACCTCCAATTTGAAGAATTACCCTAATTCCTTAGTGGATACTAGAATCCACTTAGATTGCACACAAGTCCAACTTTGGTTGGCCAACCCATGTACATCTAAGGATAGGTTTATAACTAATTATTTTTCTAAATAATTTTTAGTAATTTTAATTTTGTCCCAGAAACCTAATCAGTAGGCTTTGGCCTCCACTGTAAGGATCCAGTTAGGTCCAACCATTAATATGACCATACTTGGTGCATCTAACCAACGAATGATTAAGCCTAACTTTGGTTGGCTAACCTAACCACCATTAGAGAGACACTTCCAAGTTGTCATATGATGAGTGATAATTTTATTAGTCAATAAGCACTAGGCCTTTAGGTTGCAATGATTATTGAGTTAATGGACTCATTATCAAACACCTTAATGGGAGGCTATAACTCAGTTAGCTCTATAACTTTATCATTTTAAAGACCTAATAATTTCAGAAGATTTAAATGATTTAGAGGATGAGATCAGATGAACCAGCTTATCATGATCCTCCCACTGACTTCACCAATCAGCTTAAGGGAGACCATTAAAAGGACTGGTCTAGAAGCATCTAAATCAGTCACACTGATTTACCTAGCTGACATGGGTCAGCTCAAATAATCAAGTGATCCGATCAAAACATAATTTCATCAAGAGGCCAGGTAAGTTTGATCAGTGGGAGGGTCGACCAAAGCTTTCCTTAGACACCATAAAAAATAGTCAGATAAGCGGGCTCCCAATTAAAAACCACTGATCTGGTTTACTTTAGACACAAACTGGTTTAATTAGTTTCGATTAGATCAACCTAACAGTTTGTGCTAGACTGCTTAGTCAAGAATCAAGTCCATTTGGTTCTCGTTAAAGATATGGACTTGATCAACTACAACTATTGTAATTGATCTGGAGAATCCTTGACCTAATCTAAGACAATAATTGATTAGATTTAGTCAACTCTCTAATTAAGTCCATCTTTAATCTAACCATAGGTCTAATCCAATTAATGGACCTAATTTCCACAAACCCATTAACCCAATGTGTTATGGTTTGTGTCTTAGGTTCTTCAATTCACAATCCTAGAACCTAATCAAACAACTTCTTAATTCTTCATTAAGTTTTGGGCTGAGGGTTAGGTTCGGCTTTTTGAAAATAATTTTCATGTTTGTAAAATAATTTTACAATATAGTTCTACCAATCATATTGCATGTTTGATAAATAATCAAGATGCAAATGAAATAAATATGAAATTACTTTAGATCTAATCTAAACAGGTTCATGTAATTGAAATAATTTTAACTTTAAATAATTTTTTTGTACAAAAATTACTAACAAAAAGATTTTATTTTAGATTTAAACATCTTTTAAATCTAATAAATCATAAATTTAATCTGGATCATATCTAACAAATTTATGATTAAAGATAGATCTACACGAACTAGGACAATCTTTGCACTGTAAGGGATAAACCTTACAGCAGGACAACCTTACAGTTCGTGATTGATCTAAAATTTTAATTTTAGATTTAATAATCAGATTATAAATTAGATCTAATCTAAGAGATAATCTAAGCATGTATAAATAATCAGGTAATAAACAACCTGGGCTCTGATACTAATTGTAGGGACCAGATCTAGGGTTTCAGGATTAGATCTTGAAACTTTTTCAAGATCAGGCAGCGGAAGACTAAAATAAATCAAAATTTATTTTTTAAAATCAAAGAATCCCGACATCTAAGATCTTATTATATGATTATTACATAGTATTAAATCAAAAATTAAAATATATAGAGCATGAACTACATGTTGATCATATCAACATGTTTCTATACTACATCTAATGTATGTATTAAATAATAGATCAGATCTGTTACCTTGCAAGTTAGACATTCTAACCTTGCTGATCTGGGCTTGAGGATGATGTTGCAAACCACACATGCATCCAGCCTCTAGGAGTCATCCACTCGAGCCCACGAATCTCGATCAGAAGTTCTGCTTCTAAAAATTAGCACAGTATGCTAGTACTGTGCTGATCCTTCTTCGATGGTTGATCAGGTATCTTCTTCTTCTTGATTTGGTCTCTTCCAAAGATGAAAAGTAGGAGGAGGAGTTTTATATCTGAGACGCTCTCAGAAAACTCAAGATGGAGAAAGGGAAGAGATGAAACTAACAACCCTAGAAGAAGACCCTCTTCTTCTTATCTTTACTCTCTCCTAGATATCCTATCTTGTGTCTATTATATCTCCACGACCCTAAGGTCTTTCTCTCTAATTTTTGGATGTCCTAAAGGTCTCTCAAATATCTATGTATTTCAAAAATTTCATGAAGAAACTCATTTTATAAAGAGAGATATGATAGAGTCCTTGTCTAGGTCAAATACCTAGTCAAGGCTTATCCAAACATGGCAAGATAAGGGGCGCCCAACTCTTGGGTACCTCCTCCTTATTTTCATGCATGGACCATCAGAAAAGGATGCACAATATGTGCCCTAAAAGTCATCAAAATTTTAAAAAAAATCTGGATAAATTTGATGCAGAAAGGAAAGAGTTTTGGATTTCTAAAACTCTATCTCATAGAATTTGAAATCCAAACTTATTCCTACTTTGATTTGATCCACAACCACTTTCCATGTATGAAAGAAGAGAGAAAACCTTTTGCATGTGGGAAAGACCTGGGAGAGGGCTTTTGTCACACAAAATAAGAGGGGATTGGCATGGAATAAGAGAGAGGGCGTGGGGGGGGCTTATGTGGCGCAAGGTAGAATCCTAGTCTTACTAGGATTTTATCTTATGACTTGTTTTAATTTGGTTTCTCAAACCAAATCAAACCAAAATTAGATCAACCTAATTAAAATAGATCTTAACCCAATTAAAAATCTAATTTAATCAGATTAAATTAGATTTAAATCTAATTTAATTTTCTAATCAAATTAGAAATTATGTTGACCCAAGTCCTAATTGAACTAGGACTAGTTTTTTCCTTGCACTTGGCTTATCCAATAAACCTATTGAACTTGATCCAATCAAGCCCAAACTAAATTTAATTAAATTATATTTAATTAGACTTAATCTCAGTCCATTGGCTTAATCAAATTAAGCCAATTAGCAATCAAATTATGAATCGATCCTCTTGCAACACTTGCACTAGGTTAAATGTCATTCGTATTGATCATTTAATCCTAGAACGATTCTTAATCATTTATCAACCATCCGATTGGATCATGAACTCTAATGTGTGTGACCTCATAGGTCCGAACCTAAGCCGGTAGCATAGGAATAAATTTTTGTACCAATCAAAGTGATCATCTAGCAATGGTATCCGACGATCGGATAGGTCGAATGTGTAGAACAACATTCTTAGAATCCATGCGGATATAGTTTCCATATAATTCATCTCCTTGACTAAAATGATCATAGGACACCTCAAAGTTCAACTGTCAACTCTGATCAAGTTGTCCACATTGTATTTTAAAATATCAAATCCATCTGATGAATTATCCTAGCCAAGATTTTGTTAAATTGAAATACAGTGACTTATTCTTCTCCAACTCTTGGAGTGGTCAATCCCATCTCGATCACACTCTGACTTCGCAAGTACTTGACTATGCCCAGAAGGCTTCCATCATTGAATTAGAAATTTAGTTAATCCAGTACCAAAGCACAGTGAATTGCTTGCAAGTTACTGAGGTGATCTCAGGTCTAAGGGACACTTATACCTATATCCCATCAGAGACATTCTCGACAGTAGAATACTTTGGAGTTGGTCATGTTCAATGACGATGTACCCTTACATCTCACCTGTATACCATACCAGTGTCTCCACACTCCTTGGTTAAGAGGACAACTAACCCATATGGCCTACAGTGACCTATGCTCGATAGAAGCTGTCGTCCTTATTAACAGCCTATCATTTGGTCGTGAACAGTTTTAAGGACTAATCGATAAATCCTCTCTTTATCGAATCTAAATAGTCCTAAGGACTTCATCATAACAACGAAGTTCATTAGAAGATGAAAGCTTATGATAAAAATACTAAATATATTTTATTTATTACTAACAAATCAATTACCATACTTGGTTGCTCAACTGTCAATAGCTTGACGATTGGCTTTTGGGACATATTTTCTAACAAAATGTTCATCGTATTGATCGTTTAACCCTAGAACGATTCTTAATCGTTGATCAACCATCCGATCAGATCATGAACTCTAATGTGTGTGACCTCATAGGTTCGAACCTAAGTTGATAGTACAGAAATAAATTTTTGTACCAATCAAAGTAACCATCTAGCAATGGTACCCGACGGTCGGATAGTTGAATGTGTAGAACAACATCCTTAGAACCCATGCAGATATAGTTTCTATATAATTCATCTCCTTGATCAAAATGCTCATAGGATACCTTAGAGTTCAACTGTCAATTCTAATCAGGTTGTCCATATTGTATTTCAAAATATCAAATCCATCTAATGGATTACCCTGGCTAAGGTTTTGCTAAATTGAAATACAGCAACTCATTCTTCTCCAACTCTTGTAGTGGTGCTACTCCGAGCTCGGTGATGAATTTTCTCAGTCACACAGCTTCCTTCGCGGCATCCGATGCTGTGATGTACTCCACCTTACAAATAGAGTCTACCATAGTATGCTGCTTGAAACTCTTCCAGCAGATGGCTCCACCATTCAGAGTAAAGATATAACCTGATACACTTCTGCTGTCATCATGGTCAGATTGAAAGCTAGAGTCTGTGAACCCCACAAGTTTTAGATCTGACTCGCCATAAACCAATCATTGATTCTTAGTATTTCTTAAATACTTAAGGATGGCTTTGATCACTTTTTACTGATTTTCTCTAGGATCAGATTGGTATCTACTCACTACTCCTAGTGAGTATGCCACATCTGGCCTTGTACATATCATGGCGTACATGATAGATCCCACGATCGAAGCATATGGGACCCTACTCATATGCTCTCTTTCTTCAGGAGTTGTCGGACAATCCTTCTTAGAGAGAGAAATTTTATGACCTATCGGTAGATAGCCCTTCTTAGAATTCTCCATGCTGAATCTCTTCAACACAGTGTCTATGTATATGGACTGAGATAACCCAAGCATCTTTTTAGATCTATTCCTATAGATCTTTATCCCTAGGATGTAGGATGCTTCACCCATGTCCTTTATGGAGAACTGCGATGACAACCAAACTTTTATTCTCTGTAGTGTGGGGATGTCATTTTCGATTAAGAGAATGTCATCTACGTATAAGATAAGGAATACCACAACTGGATCATTTGCCCATTTATAGATGCAGGGCTCTTCTCCGTTCTTAACGAAGCCATATATTTTGATCACCTTATCAAAACGCATGTTCCAACTTTGAGAAGCTTGCTTCAATCCATAAATGGATCTCTGAAGCTTGCACACCTTAGACTCATCTGTGGATGTAAATCTCTCAGGTTGTATGATATACACCTCTTCGATCAGCTCTCCATTCAGAAAAGCTGTCTTTATATCCATCTGCCAGATCTCATAATCCAAATGGGCAGCTATTGCAAGCATTATCCGAATGGATTTGAGCATTACCACAGAGGAGAACATCTCGTTATAGTCAATACCATAATATTGACGATGTCCCTTGGCAACCAGATGAGCTTTATAGGTCTCCACCTTTTCGTCTGCGCACCTCTTCCTTTTGAAGATCCATTTACACCCAATGGGTTTAACCCCTTCAGGTGGGTCAGCCAATGTCCATACATCATTGACCTTCATGGACTCCATTTCAGATTTCATGGCTTCAAGCCATTTCTTAGAATCAGGTCTCTGCATTGCATCCATATAAGTGATTGGATCCTCATCATTCTCATCGAGTTCGATGGGATCACCATCTCGAACCAAGAAATCATAGTATTTGTTCGGCTGACGTGGTACTCTATTGGATCACCTTAATAGTACAGGTACATTGGGCTCTGGATCTGATCTAATCAAATTCGACTTAAGTTCAGCTATTGATGTCGGTTCTTCTACCTATTGAACTTCATCAAGTTCAACCTTAGAGGCAACGATTCCTTCACCAAGGAACTCCTTTCTTAAAAGGGTTGCCTTAAGGCTGATGAACACTTTTTGTTCATCAGCATGATAGAAAAAATATCCTTTGATCTCTTTGGGGTACCCTATGAATGTGCATTTGTCAGACCTAGATCCAAATTTATCTATAACTAACCGTTTGACATAGGCCGGGCACCCCCAAATCTTAAGGTGTGAAAGTGCTGACTTACATCCTGTCCATATCTCATATGGAGTCTTAATTACAGACTTACTTGGAATCCTATTTAACATATAACAGGCCGATTCGAGTGCATATCCCCAGAAGGATATCGGCATGTTGGCAAAACCCATCATGGATCAGACCATGTCTATCAGAGTTTAATTTCTCCTTTTAGACACACCATTATGCTGTGGTGTTCCTGGAGGAGTCCATTGGGAGAGAATCTCATTCTCTCCTAGATATGTGAGAAACTCACCAGAAAGGTATTCCCCTCCTCAGTCAGACCGATGAGTTTTAATACTCTTCCCAATTTATTTTTCTACTTCACTTCGAAAATATTTGAACATTTTAAATGAATCCGACTTATATTTCATCAGATAGACATATCCATATCTAGATAGATCATCCATAAAAGTGATGAAGTAGAAATATCCACCTCTAGCACTTGTGCTCATGGGCCCGCATACATCAGTATGTACTAGGCCCAAGAGCTCAGTAGCTCTCTCACCTTTTCCAGTAAAAAGAAGACAGGACTCACAGGTTGGAAGTGATTCACAATCACTGGCTTCGAGGATTTCTTCTTGAGTCAACCTGTTTATCCTGTTCTTGTTTATATGACCTAGCCTACAGTGCCATAAGTAGATATCTGATACACTATCTAATCTAGGGTGTTTGCTTGTAGAATAGACTACGTTAATAGGTTGTGATAACATATACACACCATTGTTCAAATATCCACAAAAAAAGGTAACACCATTCATAATGATATTACAAACTTATTTTTTTATTAAAATTTTATAATCATTTTTGGCCAAAAGACCTACAGAAATAATATTCAAAAAGAAACTGAGACAGAAATGATAATCATTAAGAACAACGGTATGGGACTCAAATACAAGTTTCAAGATTCCTAATGTTAGAACTAGAACTGGTCTTCCATCTCCAACATTCAGGAACCTCTCATCTTGCTCGAATCTCCTATTGACCTGCAACCCCTGCAATGAATTGCAAATATAGTAAGGGCTACCAGTATCCAATACCCAGTCAGTTATATCATAAATAGAGAAATTGCAAGGAGTTATCATATAAACACTTTATCCAGCAACAGCTTGCTTCTTTCTCTACCTGTTCGGATCTAGGGAGGCAATGTACTGAGGACAATTCCTCTTTCAGTGCCCCCGCTTCTTGCAAAAAAAGTATTCAGCTTGACTCTTATCGGGCTTGATCTTTCTGGTTTGGCCTTGCACTGATATCCCAGCCTGAACTTGCACCTTCTTCACTTTCTTCTTCTTGTTCTTCTTCTCTTTTTCAAAGGGTCGAGAACCAGAAGACGAACCTCCCACTAAGTTCACCGACTCCTTTGTGGAGTTGGTGATCCTTCTCAAAGTTTTAAAGTAACCCCAGTAATCCATGGTAGTTTACTTCAGGCTTTGTCATTCTATAACGAGTGAGGAATGGGAGATAAGACTTGGGCAGCGAGTTCAGTATTGCATCTTTTTCAAGCTGCTCATGCAAGAAAAAGTCGAGCTTGCTCAAATGCTCCATCAGCTCGATCATGTACAATACATTATCAGTAACAGAGGCACCATCCCATATTTTGGTGTTGAAGATGGCACAACTAGTCTTATGCCTCTCCACGTCATTGGGTGTGCCAAAGGCATCCTCCAACACTTGAAGCATGTCCTTTGGCTGAGCCATCTCAAATCTACGACTGAACTCGTTGCTCATGGCAGCCAGCATGATGCAGCGCACTATGGTCCGATCACTGAGCCACTTTTGATAAGTGTCTCTGACTGTTCCACGTGCATTGGCAGCTGGCTCCTCAAGTGCAGTATCTGTTATCACATATAGGATCCATTCATGCTCCAAGACTATCTTTAACTTTCGGTACCAGCTACCGAAGTTGGATCTCACCAAATTTTCATTGTCCAACAATGATCGGAGCGATAGGGAAGTGGCCATATCTGCATAAAAAAAAATCTTAACCTAATTAGTAATTGATTCATTAAACCTAAAGATTTGGACTTTAATCAAAAGGTTTCTACCACTATTTTATTCGAATTGATAGTCTCTACCTCCAATTCAAGGAATTACCCTAATTCTTTAGTGGGTACTAGAATCCACTTAGATTGCACACAAGCCCAACTTTGGTTGGCCAACCCATGTACATCTAAGGATAGGTTCATAACCAATTATTTCTCTAAATAATTTCTAATATTTTTAATTTTGCCCTAGTCCCTAATCAGTAGGCTTTGGCCTCCACTGAAATGGTCTGGTTAGGTCCAACCATTAACATGACCATACTTGGCCCATCTAGTCAATGAATGATTAGGCCCAACTTTGGTTGGCTAACCTAACCACCATTTAGAAAGATGTAGTCAAGAAATCATATTATGAATGATAATTCCATCAGCCGATAAGCACCAGGCCTTTGGGCCTCCAATGATTATCCAACTGATGGACCCATTATCATTCACTTAATGGGAGGCTATGATCTAGTTATCATCATAACTATTTTATTTTAAGGATCTAATAATTTTAGAAGATTTAATTGATTTAGAGGAGGAGGTCAGATGAACCAGCTTATCATAATCCTCCCACTGGCTTCGTCAAGTCAGCTTAAGGGAGACCATTAAAAGGGTTGGTCTAGGAGCACCTAAATCAGTCACACTGATTTATCTAGCTGACATGGGTCAGCTCGAATAGTCAAGTGATCCAGTCAAAATATAATTTCACCAAAATGTCAGATAAGTTCGATCGATGGGAGGGTCTGCCAAAGCTTGCCTTAGACACCATCAGAAATAACCAGGTTTGCAGGCTGCCAAATAAAAACCACCGGTCTGGTTTACCTTAGACACCAACTGATTTAATTAGTTTCGATTAGATCAACCTAACAGTTCGTGCTAGACCACTTAGCCAAGAATCAAGTCCATTTGGTTCTCATTAAAGACATGAACTGATCGACTACAACTATTGTAATTGATCTAGAGAATCCTTGACCTAATCTAAGACAACAATTGATTAGATTTAGTCAATTCTCTAATTAAGTCCATCTTTAATCTAACCTTAGGTCTAACCCAATTAATGGACCTAATTCTCACTAACCCATTAACCCAATTAAGAAGGGGTGAACTCAGCAATCCTAGAAGAAGACCCTCTTCTCCTTTCGCTTTGCTCTAACCCAGACACTTAGAATTGTATCTATTATATCTCCATGCTCCAATACTCTTTCTCCCTAATTTTTACATGCCCCAAAGGTCTCTCAATTCTCTATAATCTATGAAAATTTCAAGAGAAATTCATCTTAAATAATGAGATATGAAGAATCTTTGTTTAGGTCAAATACCTAGTCAAGAAAAATCCAAACAAGGCAAGACAAGTGGTGCCCAACTCTAGGGCTCTCCCTACTTCTTTTTCTGCCATGGACCACTAGTAAAGGGTGCAAAATATGTGAAATAAAAGCCACAAAATTTTTAAAAAAAATTTAGATAAAATCAGTGCCATAAGGAAAGAGTTTTGGTTTCCTAAAATTCTATCTCATAGAATTTGAAATATAAACTAATTCTTACTTTGACTTGATCCACAACCACATTTCATGTAAGAGAGAAAGAGTGGAAAGCTTTGGATGTGTGTGAAGGCCTGGGAGAGAAGATTTTGTCATACAAAATAAGAGTGAGTGGGCGTGGGGGCCTAAGGTGGTGCAAGGTGGAATCCTAGTCTTACTAGGATTCAATCTATGACTTGTTCAAATTTAGTTTCTCAAATCAAATCAAACCAAAATCAAATCAACCTAATTAAAATAGATTTTAACCCAATTAAGAATCTAATTTAATCAGATTAAATTAGATTTAAATTATATTTAATTTTTTAATCAAATTAAAAATTAGGTTGACCCAAGTCCTAATTGAACTAGGACTAGTTTTTCCTTGCACTTGGCTTATCCAATAAACCAATTGGACTTGATCCAATCAAGCCCAAATCAAATCTAATTAAATCATATTCAATTAGATTTAATCTCAATCCATTGGCTTAATCAAATTAAGCCAATTAGCAATCAAATTGCTAATCGATCCTCCTGCAATAATTGTACTAGGTTAAATGTCAATCGTATTGATCGTTTAACCCTAGAATGATTCTTAATCGTTGATCAACCATCCGATTGGATCGTGAACTCTAATATGTGTGACCTCATAGATCCAAACTTAAGTCGATAGTATAAGAATAAATTTTTATACCAATCGAAGTGACCATCTAGCAATGATACCCGACGGTCGGATAGGTCGAATGTGTAGAACAACATCTTTAGAACCCATGCGGATATAGTTTCTGTATAATTCATCCCCTTGACCAAAATTCTCATAGGATACCTCAGAGTTCAACTATCAACTCTGATCAGGTTGTCCACATTGTATTTCAAAATATCAAATCCATCTGATGGATTATCCTGACCAAGGTTTTGCTAAATTGAAATACAGTGACTCATTCTTCTCCAACTCTTGGAGTGGTCAATCCCATCTTGATCACACTCCGACTTCGCAAGTACTTAACTATACCCAGAAGCCTTCCATCACTGAATTAAAAATTCAGTTAGTTTAGTACCAAAGCACAGTGAGTTGCTTGAAAGTCACTGAGACGATCTCAGGTCTAAGGGACACTTATACCTATATCCATCAGAGATATTTTCGACAGCAGAATGCTCTGGAGTTGGTCATGATCAATAATGATGTACCCTTACATCTCACTTGTATGCCATACCTGTGTCTCCATATTCTTTGGTTAAGAGAACAACCAACCCATATGGCCTATAGCGGCCTATGCTTGATAGAAGATGTCGTCCTTATTAACAGCCCAACATTTGATCATGAACAATTTTAAGGACTAATCGATAAATCCTCTCTTTATCAAACCTAAATAGTCTTAAGGACTTCATCACAACAATGAAGTTCATTAGAAGATGAAAACTTATGATGAAAATATCAAAAATATATTTTATCTATTAACAAATCAATTACAATACAAGGTTGCTCAACCATCAACAGATTGACGATTGGCTTTTGAGACATATTTCCCAACAAGATTATCCTGATCGAGACTTTGTTCAATTGAAATACAGTGATACATCAACTCCAATAATCTGGAGGGGTCAATCCCATCTTGATCCACACACAGACTTTGCAAGTACTTGACTGTGTCCTGTAGCCTTCCGTCACTGCATTAGAAATCCAAATAGTCTGACATCAAAGTACAGTGAGTTGCTTGTAAGTCACTATGATGATCTCAGATCTAAAAGATACTTATACCCATATATTTTGCGAGCAGCTCTTGATAACAGAACACTCAGCAGATGAGTTATTTGTTTAGTGATGATGTACCCCTATATCTTACCTGTATGCCATGCCATGCCACCACACTCTTTGGTTAAAAGGACAACCAACCCATATGGCACACAATGACCTCCACTCGATAAACATCATCGTCCGATAATGATGTATCATTTGGTCACAAACATGTTTAAGAACTATATGATAAATCCTCTCTTTATCGCACACTAGTATAGTTCTAAGGATTTCATCACAGTACAAGAGTTCAAAAAAAATATAACTTTGTGATGAAAAATATCAGAATAATTTTTATTCAATAATCAATAATTCATATATAAGGATAAACTCAATCGTCACATGATTAATTTTAGGACATAATTTTCAATAACTCCGACTTAGACTAAAGCTAATTGGGATAATATCTTATATCCATCTTTTATTTGAAATCAACAAACTCTTTGATTTCGAGAGCTTTAGTGAAGGGGTCGGCTAGGTTCTCCTTTTCATCGATCTTCTGAAGTTCGATGCCACCACGATTCACGATCTCTCGCACCAGGAGATAGCGGTGCAGAACACGCTTGGTGCGATGGTGTGACTTGGGTTCTTTCGTCAGAGCTATAACACTGAAGCTGTCACAATACAGCAGAACAGGACCATCAATGTGATGGGAAGCATGGTGGGTGATGTGCATGTATTTTTAAAATTTTACAGTGGAGCATATGTAGATTAAAAAATTTAATCTATAATGCTTGCTTAGATCAAATCTAAATCACCATATAAGATTTATGACATAAACTAATATGCATGTATGTACATCTAAAATCTAAAATCATCATATATTGAACATATCTAAGTGTAATTAGATCATATCTAATTCAGATTTAGCTTACATCTAAAAATTAATTGAGATCAAAATCTCATACTTAAGTGTGAGTAGCAGATCACTGCATTCAAAATCTATGGTAGATGATTCTTCATGATGCTTGGCAGCCGCACACGCATCCGATCTCTACGAATATCCACACGAAGTCCTCGTACTAATCGATCTCCCCGAGAGTACTAGCTCGCAAAGACATAATTTATTGGTTGATTTGAGAGGAACATGACAGAATTGAAGAATAAGAAGATCCTCTCCTTTTCTACCTAGATCCATACATCTGATTTCTACAATAGAGATCAAGAGATGAATCATTTCTTCTCAATTTTCTATGTATAAGAGGGAATCTTTCTCCCTTTCTTTCACACCTTTGAGAAGAATTTTTCTTCTCTAATTTTCTATGATAAAAATCAGATCTAATCTGATTTCTCATATTGAAAATCATATAAAATTTTAAAATCCAAAAAAATCCAAAAGAAGAATCCAAGAGAAAAATCATTCTTCTCTCTTCTTCTTCCTTTTTCTTCTTGATCAAGAACTCAAGAAAGCCCCAAACACCGAACCAAATTTTTTTAATATTTTTTTTTCAAATTTTTATGTTAAAAATTAGATCTAATTTAATTTTTATTTTAAAAAAAATAGAAGAAAAATCTAGAAGAAGAACTCCTTCTTCTTTAAAGCTGCATCAAGAAAGAAGACCCATCTTGTTTCTTGATCTAAAACTTCAAGAAAGCCTCAAACCCAAACCAGATTTTTTTTTATATTTCTTCTCTAAATTTACATGTTAAAAATCAAATATAATCTAATTTTTATCTAAAAAAAAAAATCTAGAAGAAGAACTCCTTCTTTAAGGCTGCATGCAAGAAAGAAGACCCTTCTTCTTTCTTGATCTTTCTCTCCTTGAAAAGAACTTTTCTTCTTTAATTTTTTGCTGTATAACCAACAAAAAAATCTCTCTTTAATATCAAAAAATTAGTAAGAAAAAGATTAAAAAATATATCAAGAAGAAGAAGAGAAACAGAATCTTGGCGTGTGGAATGTTGGGTTGGACACCCCCTTCCTTATTTCTTTTTCTTTTGGGGCGGCAACAAAGAGGAGATTGGGGTGCCTCCTTTTCCATAGGAGGAAGAAAAGAGATGGGGTGGTGCATCATGATAGGGCGTGAGATATTTTTCATGTTAAAAGGAGAATGGAGCACGTAGATAAATATCACATGGGGTTTGGGTTTAGTCCTATTCTCCAATAGGATTCAAGATCTTATTCTAACTCTAACTAATCCTTGGATCTAATCCTAACCAATTTAAAAATTAGTTATAACAAACTAAATAATTAGATCCTAGCCCAATTAGGCTCCAACCCAATTGAGAATTAGTTAGATTAAAACTCTATTGATCCAGGGATGGAGATTAGGTGCTTCATTTGATATTAGGGCTTGATCCAATCAAGTCTATTATTCAATAGGGTTAGATCCAATCCAAGCCTATATAAAACTAATTAAATTATATTCAATTTAGAATAATTTTAAATTCATGCATCTCTGAGATCAATTGGAATAAGTCCTGTTATTCAATAGGACTGCATCCAATTAATTCAAAGCCAATCTAATTGAATCAATTCAATTAGATCTAATCTAATCTCCATTGCTTAATCAAATTGAACCAATTAACAATCATATTATTAATTAATTATTTTTTTAATTTACTAACTATTAGTAAATAATTTATTACAATCTTTGCATAAGATTAATCATCAATCAAATTGATAATTAAACCTTTCAATAATTCATAATTATTGATCAGTCATTTGATCAGACAAGTACTTCTATGTGTGTAACCCCATAGGTTCAAACCTAAATCGGTAGCACAAGAATAATTCTTGTACTAAACGATGTAACCATCTAGCAATGAGATCCGACGTCCGGATAGGCTGAATATATGCCTACGAACACTCTAAAATCCATGTGGATATAGTTACTGTATAATTCATTCCTTTGACACTTGATGCTCAAGGACGACTAAGGGTAAACTGTCAATCCAAAAAGAGTAGTCCACATTGTGTCTCAACCTCAAAAATTTTGTGACTCTTCACTAGGACTACTTTGGCTAAAATTTTGTTGAATTGAAATACAATAATGCATCATCTCCAATTTTACTTGGAGCGATCAATCTCATCTTGACTCGCACTCAGACTTCACAAGTACTTGACTGTACCTAGAAATCTTTCATTATCGAATTAAAAATTTAGATAGTCCAGCACCAAAGCACAGTGAGTTGCTTGCAAGTCACTAAGACAGCCTCAAATCCAAGGGACACATATACCCATATCCCATCAGAGCAATCCTTGAAAGTAGAGTGCTCTGAAAGTGATCACGCTCAGTGAAATATACTCCTGCATATCACCCGTATGCCATACCCATGTCACCACACGTCTTGGTTAAGAGAATAACCAACTAATATGGCATACAACAACCTACACTCGATACAATTATTGTCCTTGTAATAATTGTATCATTTGGTCGTGAGCAGGATTTAAGAATCACATGATAAATATTCCTTAATCATTTTGAAAGTAGTTCTAAGGACTTCATCATAATATATGAGTTCTATTTTAGAAGATATATTCCTTATGATGAATCTGTCAGATAATATTTATCATTCTATAATTCATATACTTATATGGAAAACAATCATCTACAACCTAAATGATTGGCTTTAGAGCACATGTCCCAATAACTCCCATTTGGACTAAAGCCAATTAGATCAGTATCAAATACCCATCTTCTATTTTAGATCATCGAACTTATTAGATCCGATTGCTCTAGTTAATGGGTCAGTCAGGTTCTCTTTTCAGTCGATCTTCCTAAGGTCAATTGTATTTTGATCTTATCGAACAAGTTGATTGCAATGCAGAAAGTATTTGGTTTATAGATTGAACATCAATTCTTCAGCTTGAGATATGGCTCCAGTACTGTTGTCAATATAGAAAGACTAGACCATCAATGGAGGGTGCCACTCCATGCTCACTGATGAATTTTCATAACCAAACAACTTCTTTACCAGCATCAAATACTGCAAAGAACTCCATATCACAAATAAAATTGGCTACTAACTATTGTATAGAACCTTTCCAGCATGTCGCTCATCCTTTTAGGATAAAAACACAATCTAACACAACTTTATCATTCCCATCCGACTAAAAATTGAAATCGATATTCCACAAGTTTTAAATCAGATTCTCCATAAATGAGCCATTGGTCCTTAGTATTTCATAAATATTTAAGGATGGTTCTCATAACCTTCCAAATCTTCATGGAGAACAGAGATGACAACCAAGCTTTTATTCTCTGTAATGTAGAGATGTCATTCCCGATTAAGAGAATTTCATCCAAACAGCGCAAAGAATGGTTTTATACAACTATTAGCCCATTTGTACATATAGGATTCTGCTTCAATCTTAACAAAGCCATATATTCAAAATATATATTCTAACTCTGAGAAGCTTGATTCAATCTGAATGGACTTGAGGATTATCATAAGGAAATCATCTCATCATAATCAACACTATAACTTTGATGAAATCATTTGGCAATCAGATAGAATTAATAGGTCTCCACCTTTCTATCTGTGCCTCTTATCCATCTAAAATCCACCCACACCTTATGGGTCTTACCCCTTCAGGTGAACCAACGAATATCCAAACATTGTTGATCTTTATGGACTTTATTTCAAATTTAATGGTTTCAAGCCACTTCTCAATATTAGTCCTTGTATTGCATCCGTATGGAAGATTAAATCTCCATCTCGAATCTAGAAATTGAAGTATCTATTCGGTTAATACGGTACTCTACTGTATCTATTCAAGGATGCCTTTACATCGGGTTTTGGATTTGATCTAATCAATTCTGATTATGTTGATTTGTGTCAGAGTTGGTTCTCATACTTATGAAGCTTTATTAAGCTTGCTCTTAAAGGCATCAATTCCTTCACTAAGAAACTTTCTTTCCAAAAGGAATACCTTAAGATTCATGAACATCTCATGTCCATTAGGAGGTAGAAGAAATATCCTTAAATAAAATTTATCAGACCAAGATCCAAGCTAATCGATTAGTGAACATTTCACATAAATTTGACATCACAAACCCTAAGGTAAGAGAGTATCGAATTACTCAAGTCCATATCTCATATGGAGTTTTGGTGATCGATTTGTTCGAACGTTCTCGAGCACATATCAAGTAGTCTCTAAAACATGACCTCAGTCAGACCAGTAAACCCCATAGTGGACCGAACCATGTCTAACAAAATTTAATTCTCCTTTTCAGACATCTTTTTAAATAGTGATATCTTAGGAGAGGTCCATTAAGAGAGAATCTAATTTTTTTGAAGACATGTCAAAACTTACTGTAAAGGTATTCACTTCATCAGTCAAACTGATGAATTCTAATACTCTTTGCAGTTCATTTTCTTACATCATTATAGAATCATTTAAACATTTTAATTGATTTAGATTTATGCTTCATAAGCAAGACACACCCATACAAAGATAGGTTATCAGAGATTTTAATGTAGTAAGCCCTCTTTTGGCATTAATGTTCGTGAGTGTAAATACATCAATATGTATCATAACCTAGAACATCGCTGGCTTATTTATCCTTTCCAATAAAGATGAATAAGTCAACTATACCAAAAATAGACTTCGATGACATTGTCTAATCTAGAATACTAGTCAAATGTGTACACTACACTAACAGACTATAGTTCTAAGTTTATGTCATTTTCAATTATCTACTCATTATTGTAGTATCATTCACAATAATATTACAATAATCATACTTATTGACACTATCAATAAGATTGAACAATAGTGGCAATCACTAAAAATGACATCTTCAGAGTTGAAAATAAGTTCAATGATTCTAATGTTAAGACTAGAACAGACTTCTATGTCTTACATTTAGAAGTCTCTTGCTATTTTTCAAACCTTCTATTATCCTGAAGTATTTTACAACTATTTGCAAGCATGACTTGCACTATCAGTATCCTATATCCAGATAGTAGTATTACCAACCAAGAAACTTCAAGGAGTTATCACATAACATCTTGACCAGCAACTATTTGCTAATTTTACTTTTAAGCTTGTTTGGGTTAAACTGAGACTTCTTGATTAATTTGCTAAAAAAACTATATTCAACTCTCGATACTGTCTATCAAAGTTAGGTTTGATAATGTTGCCACTGTCTAATAATGAACAGAGCGATAATTTTCTAGCCATTTCTGAAAAGAGAATAATTGACCTTTAGTATATGAATTATTTTAAGCCTAAAACTTGGACTTTAGTCTAAAGATTCTTTCATTATTTTATACGAATTAGTAGCCTCTACCTCCAATCTGAGAAATTACTTTAATTCTTTAGCAGGTACTAGAATCCACACAGACTATATTCAGGCCTGAGTGTGGCTCGGCCAACCCTAGTGCATCTATGAGTAGGTCACAACCAATTATTTCTCCAAATAATTTTTAATAATCATATTTTACCCTAGGTCCCTTCAGCAGGCATGTGGCACCTCCACTGAAATTCTGATTAGATCCAACCATTAATATGACAACATCAAGTGTATCCACAAAATAGATATCCAGGCCTGAGTGTGGCTCGACCAACCTGAGCATTGGTCTGAAGATACAACAAGATGGCCATATAATAAATGATAATTTCAATACATAATAGATAGCAGGTGTGTGGCACCTCCAATACCAATTTGGGATATTGGACTCATTATCAGCACCTTAATAAGAGGCTATGATTTAGTTATCCCCATAACTAGCTCATTTTATGGACCTAATAATTTAAAAGATTTGATTAATATATCTTAGAGGACATCAGTCGACCTACAAGTCATAATTCTCCCATTGACTTCACTAAGTCATAAGAAGGATTAGTAACTAGTGGGTCCAACCGGTATGTCGTAGATTGATGCGTAGTCGTTGATAGCACCAAAAATAACTCTACTCACTACGTAGGTAGGATGAGTCGAGATCGTATCCTCAGGGACCTTGGGCTAAGTTAAGATTGCAAAATAAAAGAAAGAAGCATTGTTTTTGATTTAGAAAATAAATTATCTTAAAATTGATGTAATTAGAAAATAAAGAGCTTAGGAGTTTTGAATTAATTTTACACTAGTAGAGTTGTATCTCTTTTTTTTAATTAAATAGATGTGATTAATCTTAGAAAAAATACCTATCTTTCCTCGACACGCCCTGTATCCGTAGATCACGGTGCGTCTCTGGAAAGTACTAGGTAAATAACTCTTCTTTTCTCGGCACGTCCCATATCCGTAGATCACGGCACATCTCCGGAAAGTAAAAGTTGTTCCTAATATTAATCTAACAAGAAAGTATAAATAAAAGTATATGAAAGAGAGCAAATAAAGAACTCATGATGATTTAAATAAAAAACATAATCTTTATTGCATATAAAGAAATACAAGAAAGTTTAGAAGAATAAACCATCTCTGTGTTGTTACAAAATTTCTTCTCCACTCCCGAGACTGCTAGCCTAGCTGCTAATGAAGTAGTCCCTTTCTACTCCTCTATGCAAGGCTCTAGAAGAATTTCTGGGCTCCCCCTCCAATGGGAGTACAAAAGTCTTTTTATAGGTGTTAGGAGGGAGGAGTTTTACATGATTTTTCGATGTGGGACTAAAAAAAATACTAAAGACTAAAAGATGGATGGATGAGATGGAAAGATCACAAATAAATAAAAAAAATACAAATCTTTCCTCTCAAAGTATTTCTAAATATTAATTTTTTTTCCTTTAATAAGCATCTGTTCGTCCGCCAGCAAAAACTCCCCACGAACTCGCCTGCCACGTGCCCGCACCTGCACGCCCACACCCGCGCATCTGCGCACGCCCGCTCGTGATGCCGCACCTGTGCCCACACTCGTGCCCGCCCTGCGTCCGCCCCGCATCCATGCTCGCACCCACGCACGCCGCGTGAACACTGCCGCGTGAATACTCTTTTTATATTCCAAAAAGAAACTTTTGTTTCTTCACAATGACGTCTATATCCTTTTGGATTCCTTGCATAGTATCTTCATTTTTTATAATACCATATGCATCCTTCTTTTATTTTAATTTTATTTTAAGTCCAAATTTCTTCAAACTTGAGTCTTTTTGATCTATGAATCGGACTCTTTGTATCGGCGATCATCTTTCCTGTAAAATATAAAAAAAAGCATCAAATTCTTAATAAATAAAATAAATTAAATATAATTTTTTGCTTTAAATGACTTAAATTAAGTGTTTATCATAGATCCTCCCACTGACTTTATCAAGTCATGAGAAGGATTAGAGACAAGTCAGTCCAGGGCATCTAAATCAGTCATACTGATTAATCTTAACAATATGGGTCAACTAAAGTCATCTAGCAATCTAATCAGCCTAATGACTCAGGCTCAACCTTTGAGCCTGAATCAAGGTATATTTGGTTTGATCAAAGGTATGGACTCGATCAACTATAACTATTATTTTTGATCTAGAGTATTCTTGATCTAATCTAAATCAACTATTGGTTAGATTGGATCAACTACCTTTTTTAGTCCATTAAGTTTTTGATTTTAACCTTAGGTCTAACCCAATTAAAGGACCTGATTTGAGCTATCCCATACTCCATATTTTATGCAATATCATTGGATCTTTAATCACAATTCTAAATCTAAAATATGTTTCTTAATTCTTAATTAAGTATAGCATCAACATGGGTTAAGGTTATGAAATAATTTCTTATGTAAATATTTTACATTAAATCACAAAATTTAGATCAAATTAAAATTTTTATAATTTTTAATCAAAGTAATTTTGATTAATCAAGATTAGATGTAACTAGTTTCTTCGTAACGTGTATCACATACAACAACACCTAAGGTTTCAAGATCTAAGGTTTTGCAAGAAAGTAATTTTTTTTTTCACTTTCTTCTTCATGGGACCGCACAGTGGCACCCCTACACATCATGAAGAGCACCCCATTGAATGGGAAGAGAAGATCATGTAACCCTACTTGCTCCTATGACTGGACGGTCTGATGATTACCCAATCCGAGTACTTTGCTACTCAGAACATCTAATCTTATTCACATATCATATATGCAAAAATTTAGATAAAATCTAAATTATATTAGATTTGATTTTATGTAGATCGTATCTAAAATCAAATCATAACATATCTCATGTATTGCTTGTTGGGTATAAAATACCCACAGCCGAAGTTCTCAGCAGGATTAACCCTTGCGGACTCCGTCCGGACTCCTACGGGAGCCGGGCTCCGCCCACAACTTCAACCGCAAAGAGGACTCTACCCGAACTCTTATGGGAGCCGGACTCCGTCGCCAACTTCAACTGTCGGTAAGCTCTGTCCGGACTCCTACGGGAGCCGGACTTCGCACCTGACTTTAATTGCAGGGGACTCCGCCCGGACTCCTAGAGGAGCCGGGCTCCGCCCACAACTTCAACCGCAAGGAGGACTCCGCCCGGACTCCTACGGGAGCCGGGCTCCGTCGCCAACTTCAACTGCCGGTAAGATCCATCCGGACTCCTACGGGAGCCGGACTTCGCACCAGACTGTTATTGCAGGGGACTCCGCCCGGACTCCTACGGGAGCCGGGCTCCGCCTCCTACGGGAGCCGGACTTCGCACCTGACTTTAATTGCAGGGAACTCCGCCCGGACTCCTACGGGAGCCGAGCTCCGCCCACAACTTCAACCGTAAGGAGGACTCCGCCCAGACTCCTACGGGAGCCGGGCTCCGTCGCCAACTTCAACTGCCGGTAAGCTCCGTCTGGACTCCTACGGGAGCCGGACTTCGCACCTGACTTTAATTGCAGGGGACTCCGCTTGGACTCCTATGGGAGCCGGGCTCCGCCCATAACTTCAACCGCAAGGAGGACTCCGCTCGGACTCCTACGGGAGCCGGGCTCCGTCGTCAACTTCAACTGCCGGTAAGCTCCGTCCGGACTCCTACGGGAGCCGGACTTCGCACCTGACTTTAATTGCAGGGGACTCCACCCGGACTCCTACGGGAGCCGGGCTCAGCCCACAACTTCAACCGTAAGGAGGACTCCACCCGGACTCCTATGGGAGCCGGGCTCCGTCGCCAACTTCAACTGCCGGTAAGCTCCGTCCGAGCTCCTACGGGAGCCGGACTTCGCACCTGACTTTAATTGCAGGGGACTCCGCCCGGACTCCTACGGGAGATGGGCTCTGCCCACGGCTTCAACTCCGAGAGGACTCCGCCCGGACTCCTACGGGAGCCGGGCTTCGCCCACAACTTCAAACGCAAGGAGGACTCCGCCCGGACTCCTACGGGAGCCGGGCTCTGTCTTCAACTTCAACTACCGGTAAGATCCGTCCGGACTCCTACGGGAGCCGGACTTCGCACCTGACTGTAATTGCAGGGGACTCCGCCCGGACTCCTACGAGTGCCGGGCTCCGCCTCCTACAGGAGCCGGACTTCGCACCTGACTTTAATTGCAGGGAACTCCGCCCGGACTCCTACGGGAGCTGGGCTCCGCCCACAACTTCAACCGCAAGGAGGACTCCGCCCGGACTCCTATGGGAGCCGGGCTCCGTCGCCAACTTCAACTACCGGTAAGCTCCGTCCGGACTCCTACGGGAGCCGAACTTCGCACCTGACTGTAATTGCAGGGGACTCCGCCCGGACTCCTACGGGAGCCGGGCTCCGCCTCCTATGGGAGCCAGACTTCGCACCTGACATTAATTGCAGGGAACTCCGTCCGGACTCCTACAGGAGCCAGGCTCCGCCCACAACTTCAACCGCAAGGAGGACTCTGCTCGGACTCCTACGGGAGCCGGGCTCCGTCGCCAACTTCAACTACCGGTAAGCTCCATCCAGACTCCTACGGGAGCCGGACTTCGCACCTGACTTTAATTGCAGGGGACTCCGCCCGGACTCCTACGGGAGCCGGGCTCCGCCCACGGCTTCAACTCCGAGAGGACTCCACCCGGACTCCTACGGGAGCCGGGCTCCGCCAATGCTTCAATCACAAGGAGGACTCCGCCCGGGCTCCTACGGGAGCCAGGCTCCGTCACCAGCTCCGACCGCTGCCGAACTTCAACCGACGAATCCATATTTTCTGGCGCAACACAGCAACCACCACGATCTTGCTCCACTTCCTGCGATGGATTCCGTGTAGCTCCATCATTCCCTGACAGACCGCTATGACGGCCACAATCCTACTCCACCTTCTGTAACGGATACTGCGTGATTCCTCCATCCGCTGGCAAGTCGCGACAGCAGACGTCGCTCCAGTCTCTGTAACTGATTCCACGTGGCGAGCCACAGCGATAGCCACGATCCCACTCCACTACCCTCTGCAATAAATTCCTCCTGACTCTGGACGGCCCACTACCAGACGGTTACAGGCGTCGCTATCAATCTGTTGCCCCC
Organism: Elaeis guineensis; assembly: GCF_000442705.2. NCBI lineage: Eukaryota > Viridiplantae > Streptophyta > Magnoliopsida > Arecales > Arecaceae > Elaeis > Elaeis guineensis. Next base: position 51,557,043 of record NC_026001.2, on the reverse strand, counting down.
TCCGTCTATAAAAGGGAAACCCCAGATACGTTATTCTATAAGCTCTCATTTTTATCTAAAAACTCTGCTAAATTCTCCATTCGAGCACTCCATTCTTGTTGAGGTAGAGAACTGACTTGAGCGTCGGAGGGTCTTGCCGGAGCAACCCCACCTCCAGTTTAGACTTCCTTTGCAGGTCCCGACGGCGACCACGACTCCCTCGACTCCAGCTTCTCCGGCGCAAGCGGATTTTTGCACCAACAAGATTGGTGCTAGAGGAAGGGTCTGTCTTCGCAGTACCCTTGTTCTTAAAGGAGCGCTCAACGGAGCCACCTCCGATCGTCTCCTCCGACACCCACTCCTTGTTTCCCCCACGGGATCCTTACTTGATGCCTCCCCGCAAGGCGTCCACGCGACGGTCCACAGCCTCCACGGCCAGGTCTCAGGCTCCGGCCTTCCCTCCTGTTTCTCAACCTCCTCCTCCTCCTCCGACGGCGGCGGTCAGCGCAGAGCAGTTTGACCTGCTGGTACAGCAGGTCAGAGGCCTCACAGAAGCTGTGCAGGCTATGCAGCAGCAGCCACAGGCATCAGTACGCTTGGAAAGGGTGTCCCCAGAACACCAGAATCCGACGGCAGGGCGGGCCACCTGGGCCAGCCGCCCCATCCTTCCTAGGAAAATGAACCCGAGGGTGGAGAGCCCTCAATCGGACCACGACTCCACCCCTGAAAGATCCCTGCCCCCATTCTGTCAGAGGACCCTCGAGACTCAAAGTCGGGAGGATTTCCTGGACCGGAGGCTCTAGGAAATGAACCGACGGATCAAAGAACTCGCCATGCTCCCTCCGCTTATGGTGAGATATTTGTACTGACCCTCCCTTCTCTCAAATGATCATGCAGAAACCGATCCCGCCAAACTTCAAGCTCCCCCAGTTCGAAAGCTACGACGGAACTTCGAACCCAATTGATCATCTGGAGGCCTTCCGGATGATGATGCTGCTTCACGGTGCTCCCGACGCTATTCTATGCCGGGCCTTCCCATCCACCTTGAAGGGAGCGACGAGGAATTGGTACTCGACTTTGAAACCGGGTACCATCTTTTCTTTCGATCAAATGAGCCACCAATTTGTGGCCCATTTTGTCAGCAGCCGGTGCCCCCAGAAGGGTTCAGAGTCCCTCATCAATATCAAGTAGAGGGAAGGGAGTCCATTCGAGCCTACATCAACCATTTCAACGTCGCGGCGCTGGAGGTCCGGAACTTGGACCAATCAGTCGCAATGGCCGCTCTGAAGGGTGGCCTTCAGAAGAATGACCTTTTGTTCTCCCTGGAGAAGAAGTACCCCAGGGATTTTGCTGATTTGTTGGCTCGGGCTGAAGGATACGCCCGAGCGGAAGAAGCCTTCAAAATGAAGGATGAAGAGACAGCGAGGGAGCGGCAGGCGGGAGACTCGAGTAAGCCCGTAATCAAAAAAGGCCAAGAGAAGCCCGGCCGTGTTCTCGATCCCCTCCTGGGCACAAGCATGCCCATACTCCACCCCGGGTGCGCAGGTAGAGAAGTCTGGATCGCAGGGTTCGACGGGGTTCCCCACCGGGGAGATTCCGCAGCTACGCCCCCCTCAACATCTCGAAAGCCCAGGTACTGATGGAGGTCAGGGAGTAGCTCCCTAGGCCGGAGAGGATGCGCACGCACCCCGGAAGTGCAACTCCAACAAGTTCTGTCTCTACCACCGCGACCACGGCCACGACACGGAGGAATGCATCCAGCTCCGAGATGAGATCGAGGAGCTCATCCGATGAGGTCGACTCGACAGGTTCATCCGACATAGGCCTAAGGGTAGAGGAGATCAGCCAAGGGCCCTTCCACAACCTGAACCACCAAGAAGGGAGGAGCAACCCGAGGATCGGCCTCCCATCGGGACCATCGACTCCATCATCGGAGGGCCTCAAGGAGGAGCAGACCTTCCGCAACCGTGGAACTCGGAAACCTGTAAATGTATCACTTACGATTTCACCTTGAATCTAAATTCCTTTCTACTTGACGTGCTCTTCCCATTTGGCATAGATTTGTCACGACTGGATATAACCCCTTCAAACGCCTAAAACAAAGTTATGTTAGGAACGGGGGGAGAGGCCTTACAGCGCCCTAATGTGCCCCCACGGCCATGTCAGGAACAGGAGGAAGACCTCGTCCTGACATGAGCAAAGTCAAAGGCCCGATTCTTTTAGACCGGATGGGGGGAGAGGCCTTACAGCGCCCTAATGTGCCCCCATAGCCATGTCAGGAACAGGAGGAGGACCTCGTCCTGACATGAGCAAAGTCAAAGGCCCGATTCTTTTAGACCGGATGGGGGGAGAGGCCTTACAGCACCCTAATGTGCCCCCACAGCCATGTCAGGAACAGGAGGAGGACCTCGTCCTGACATGAGCAAAGTCAAAGGCCCGGTTCTTTTAGATCGGATGGGGGGAGAGGCCTTACAGCACCCTAATGTGCCCCCACAGCCATGTCAGGAACAGGAGGAGGACCTCGTCCTGACATGAGCAAAGTCAAAGGCCCGGTTCTTTTAGACCGGATGGGGGGAGAGGCCTTACAGCGCCCTAACGCGCCCCCACGGCCAAGTCGGGAATGGGAGGAGAACCCCGCCCTGACTTGAACAAGGTCGAAAGCCCGGACTCCTACGGGAGCCGGGCTCCGTCCGTGACTGCTGCGGCAAGGGAGACTCCCCCGGACTCCTACGGGAGTCGGGCTCCACCCACGACTTCTGCAGCCAGAAAGACTCCACCCGCCCTGGCAATGCCCTTACTGCCCCCACGGGAACGGGAGGAGAACCTCATCCTGGTGATGACGAAACCTGGCCGCCCAACAAGATCGGATGAAGGGAAAAAGCCCCTCAGCGGTACCTCCATGCTCCTATGCAACCCCGCAAAAAGCGAGGGGAGGGCCCTCACTCTGAGAAGAGGAGGAAAATTAAAAAGGAAGGGTGATGAACTACAACGGAAATAGATGAAGGACGAACCGCATCAAAGACCTAAAGAACCTCGTCCCAACAAAGATGGGGGGTTCCTACCAAACACCCCCGCCTCTAGGAAGACTCCTGACATAGGTCAAGAAGACAGCGACGTCCCCGAAGTAATGCAGAGTCCGGACCGCCAAGCTCGAGCTTGCGGCCATGTACGATGAGGAAGGCAAGCTAACGCATCGACGACTGGGCACCTCCCAACGACGTCAACATCAGACAAGTCGAACGACAAGAAAAGTTTGGCGGATGACAATTTAATACAACGCGCGACGAGGTAACACAAAATACCCTTTTTATTCTATTTCCGAAATACACACTACAAAGCCTGGAAGGCCAAGGAAAGAAAAGCAAAACGACAAAAGCGAGACAAAACAACAAAAAGGGAAGTATATACATGAAAAGATAGAAGGACGAAAAGAGCTCTAAGGAGGCTCTGCTCCCTCCGACCTAGAGTTATCTGCTCCACCCCTCATCCAGGACTGCCTTAGATTCTCAATTTCTTCTTCTAGCTCCCCCCTTCTCTGCAGCGCATCCTGGAGCGCCCGACGAAGTCGCTGGCTCTCGGCCTCCGCCTCTCGATGCCTCTTCCTCAAGACCTCGGATTCTGCCTCCGCGTCCGCGACGGCCCCTGCTCGTATGCCAGTTGGATCTTCAGTTGTTGCAGCTTGACTGTCTTTTCCCCGAGGGTGACAGAAATCCCTTGACGGTTCCTCTTAGGGACTGGAGCTCATCAGAATCCCGGCGGAAGTAAGCTGAGCCCTATTAGCCAGCTGCCTCTGGAGACGGGCGACTTCGTCGGTCGTCGCCCTGAGTCTCCCTTTATATTCCTCCACCTGTCTGCGCCAGCTGGCCCGATGCACGTCGTGGCTCACCTCGACGTCCTGAAGCTGCCGCTGAAGGTCGGAGACCTTCTTCGACCACTGTTGGTCGCCGTCAGCCCGAGCCAAGAGCTGGGATGAACTTCCTCCCAGCTGGCCGATCTTCCCCATCGTGGCCGACAGTTCCACCTTGAGGTGCTAATCTTGGCGGCCTGAGCCCAAATTTGGTCGCTGGCGCTCTTCTTGCATTCCGTGAGCTCCTTCGCGAAATCCGCCTTCCTCCAGCTATACTCCATGATCCCCTTCACGTGGAGATTCTGAAAGTGGGTGGCCTCCGCGGTGGCTTCAGAATGACCTTCTCTCAATCTGCGAAGCTCGCCTTCCATCTTCTTTGACTTCTTTGTCAAGTGAAGGACTTCCTTCTTCAGCCGCTGGATCGTCGACTTCAGCGGGATCCCCAGGGGTAGGGGAAGTGCTTCTGCAGGACACTGCCATCGGAAGGCAAAAGCGTCAAAGCACGACTCATCGCAGGAAGAAAAGCAGAGAGAAGAAGGGGAGGGAGGAGAAGCCATCCGCGATAAGAAATTCAACTTTATTGATTGACTAATTCTTGAAGACAAAAAAAAAAGAAGGAAAAGAAAAATTGCGATGAAATAAAAATACAAGGTCGGAGGTCTCAGACCTCGGGGGCGGGGGTTGGAGAACTCGGCGTCCCCGGTAAGGGGGCTGCGATAGCAGTGGTGGCTGGCGAGGGACCAGCCTCGTCTTCGGACTCCTCACCTAGGAAGCTGAGGTCGAGCTCCAAAATTTTTTGGTCACCTTCTCTTGGCAGAGCTCGAACCCCTTGATGAATGCCTCTGGCCGAATTGGACGTTCAGGTCCCTCATCTCTGTGGAGGTCTTGAATTCCTCTACCGCAAGGACTCTGGCCTCCGAGACCAGGACCGAAATCTGCTCAGCTAAGTTGGCAGCCTCGGCCTCCGCCTTTCTCGCGACTCCTCCAAGGTCTGCCTCTCCTCCTCCCGGGCTTGTTTCTCTCTTTCCAGGGCCTCTTGGAGGGCGACTACTTCGGCGTCTTTTCTTGGAGGCGAGCAACCTCGGCCCGGCAGCGCTCCTCCACCTGGACGATGTCCCTCCTCGCACGGTTCAATGCCTCGATATTGGCAAAGAGCTGGTGCCCAATCTGCAAGGACGGCTAGGGGATCAGAACAAGGGCGAATAGCCAGGTAAATGAAGATTTGCTTACCTCAAGGAAGGAACCCAAAGAGTCCCAGGCCCGCTGCTCAGGATCGGCACGGTCGATCCTTTCGATGATGTCAGGCAGAATGCAGCCGTCGATCAACCACCTGATCAAATCCCTATCATTGAAGGGATTCTTCGGCCTCTCTTCAGAGCAGAGGGACTCGTCAGCAGCAGTTCGACGGCTACTCACCCTGCGGGCCACCGACTTCCTTCTCTTCCCCCTCTCGGCTACGGGCGCCTCCATGGAGCGGACCCCCGAAACAGGGGCCCTAGTCGGCGGACTCCTCGAGGAGGTCCGGGGAGCCGTTGCCTCGGCATCCGAGGGAATGTCGATCGCTGGAGCCGCCTGGGTGGGTACGGCCAAGCTCGACTCCTCCACCCTGGCCCTCTTCGCCGATCCGGAGGTCGCGACACCCTTTCTTTTGTGGGCCCTGAGGCCCCTGGAAGCATCCGCGTCACTTCGGCGTCCATTCCTTAAAAAAAAAAATAATAAAAGAAAGAAAAAGAGGCAAACCAATCAATCAGGAGTCAGAAATCAAAAAAAAAAGAAAAAAAGAAAAAAAAAAGAAGAGAGAAAGAGAAGAAAAGAAGAAAGAAAGGAGAAAAAGAGAGAGAAGGAAGAGGAGGTAAAAAAGAGAAAGAAAAAGAAGAAAGGCAGAAAAAAAGAAGATAAAGGAAAAGATGAAATACTCGTAGGATCCTGGGGGCTCAGGCCAATGTTGAACAGAAATTGCTCCCTCAGAAGATTGGGAAGGGAAGGAGCGGAATAGGCAAGGAGCTTCCGGGCAGCCTGGAGGTCATCCTCCCCCAGGCTGGGGGCCGACGGACAGAATCCCTCAGAGAGCCCAAAGGGGGCAGGCTCAGCCTCAGGGTCGGGTAGTGGACGAAGAGGTATTTTCCCTTCCAATTGTGGATTGAAGAAGGGGCACCTTTCAGCAACCCCTTCTTGCCGAACTGGGGGGAGAAGTACCACCAGTCCTTCACCGAAGGATGGCGCTTGAAAGTATAGAAGTGCCTAAACAGGGAGAGGGACGGTTGGACCTCGACTACGTGGCAAAGAGAGAGAAATCCTATCAAAAACCAAAAAGAATTCGGAGCCACAGAAGCCAAGGAGATGTCTAAGAAGCGGAAGAGGGCGACAACAAAGGATGAAAGCGGAAGCCGGAGTCCGGCACGGAATGCCTCCTGATACAGGCAAAAATGATCGGGTGGGGGAGTGCTAGCCCGATCAGAGGGGCCAGGCAGCTCCAGGTCGTACTCCGGAGGAACTCCATACTGAACCCTTATCAGAAGGAGTTCCTCCAGAGTCAGGGAACATGGAATGGCGCCCGGTGCAAAAACCGGGCGGAGCCCAGCCCCAGACGCAGGTTCGTCTACAGAGCAAGGGACCTGGGGGTTTGAGGCAGAAGAACTCCCGAACTGCAGGGAGCAGAAGAGCCGGACGACATTTCGAATAACTTCGAATGAGGGCTCTAAAGATCCCGAAGAAGACGGACAGGATGAGAGGCGAGAGGTCACAGGAAACTAACTCGGAGGAATACAAAAAAAATAATGGCAAAGAAGAGGTCCCTAAGTGGCGGGAAGAAAGATGAAGGTGCTGGAACTAACCTAGATCGCTCTGAGGGATGCAGAGGGATGAAGACAGGGACGATTGGAAGGGCGCCTACGGCCCGAGAAGAAACCAACTGAAACAGGGCTCTCGAAGGGAAGGCAGACACTGATAGAACTCTGGAACGGAATGGGGCCCCTAAAGGTGGAAGGACGGGTTTAAATAGACCCTGGGATCCGGCGCCATAATGATCGCGAATCCCCCCAGGCCAGCCCGCACCCGACACGTGTCCCACTCCCCCCGGCAGGCGGCTAAAAGTGGCTGACGGGTCGGCAGAGCCATTATGGCACCGTACCTGGGCCAGTGTACCGGCGGGAATTTCGAAGGGTCCCTTCGTATCGCCCCGATTCGAAAAGACTCCAGCATGCGCACATTTAATGCCAAAATATCCAGGGACGATCGTGCGCAGGATTCGAGGGGACAACTTCGGCTATGTCAATCTCTCTGTACTTCCTTCATTCGAAATTCAAACTCGGAAGTAGGGGGACTGGTGTTGGGTATAAAATACCCACAGCCGAAGTTCTCAGCAGGATTAACCCTTGCAGACTCCGCCCGGACTCCTAAGGGAGCCGGGCTCCGCCCACAACTTCAACCGCAAGGAGGACTCCGCCCGGACTCCTACGGGAGCCGGGCTCCGTCGCCAACTTCAACTGCCGGTAAGCTCCGTCCGGACTCCTACGGGAGCCGGACTTCGCACCTGACTTTAATTGCAGAGGACTCCGCCCAGACTCCTACGAGAGCTGGGCTCCGCCCACAACTTCAACTGCAAGGAGGACTCCGTCCGGACTCCTACGGGAGCCGGGCTCCGTCGCCAACTTCAACTGCCGGTAAGATCCGTCCGGACTCCTACGGGAGCCAGACTTCGCACCTGACTGTAATTGCAGGGGACTCCGCCCGAACTCCTACGGGAGCCGGGCTCTGCCTCCTACGGGAGCCGGACTTCGCACCTGACTTTAATTGCAGGGAACTCCGCCCGGACTCCTACGGGAGCCGGGCTCCACCCACAACTTCAACCGCAAGGAGGACTCCGCTCGGACTCCTACGGGAGCCGGGCTCCGTCACCAACTTCAACTGCGGTAAGCTCCGTCCGGACTCCTATGGGAGCCAGACTTCGCACCTGACTTTAATTGCAGGGGACTCCGCCCGGACTCCTACGGGAGCCGGGCTCCGCCCACAACTTCAACCGCAAGGAGGACTCTGCCCGGACTCCTACGGGAGCCGGGCTCCGTCGCCAACTTCAACTGCCGGTAAGCTCCGTCCGGACTCCTACTGGAACCGGACTTCGCACCTGACTTTAATTGCAGGGGACTCCGCCCGGACTCTTACAGGAGCCGGGCTCCGCCCACAACTTCAACCGCAAGGAGGACTCCGCCCGGACTCCTACAAGAGCCGGGCTCCGTCGCCAACTTCAACTGCCGGTAAGCTCCATCCGGACTCCTACGGGAGCCGGACTTCGCACCTGACTTTAATTGCAGGGCACTCCGCCCGGACTCCTACGGGAGCCGGGCTCTGCCCACGGCTTCAACTCCGAAAGGACTCCGCCCGGACTCCTACGGGAGCCGGGCTCCGCCCATAACTTCAACCGCAAGGAGGACTCCATCCGGACTCCTACGGGAGCCGGGCTCCATCGCCAACTTCAACTGCCGGTAAGATCCGTCCGGACTCCTACGGGAGCCGGACTTCGCACCTGACTGTAATTGCAGGGGACTCTGCCCGGACTCCTACGGGAGCCGGGCTCCACCTCCTACGGGAGCCGGACTTCGCACCTGACTTTAATTGTAGGGAACTCCGCCCGATTCCTACGGGAGCCGGGCTCCGCCCACAACTTCAACCGCAAGGAGGACTCCGCCCGGACTCCTACAGGAGCCGGGCTCCGTCGCCAACTTCAACTGTCGGTAAGCTCCGTCCGGACTCCTACGGGAGCCGGACTTCACACTTGGCTGTAATTGCAGGGGACTCCGCTCGGACTCCTACGGGAGCCGGGCTCCACCTCCTATGGGAGTCGGACTTCGCACCTGACTTTAATTACAGGAAACTCCGCCCGGACTACTACGGGAGTCGGGCTCCGCCCACAACTTCAACCGCAAGGAGGACTCCGCCCGGACTCCTATGGGAGCTGGGCTCCGTCGCCAACTTCAACAGCCGGTAAGCTCCGTCTGGACTCCTACGTGAGCCGGACTTCGCACCTGACTTTAATTGCAGGGGACTCCGCCCGGACTCCTACGGGAGTCGGGCTCTGCCCATGGCTTCAACTCCGAGAGGACTCCGCCCGGACTCCTACGGGAGCCGGGCTCCGCCCACGACTTAAATAACAAGGACGACTCCGCCCGGGCTCCTACGGGAGCCAGGCTCTGTCACCAGCTCCGGCCGCTGCCGAACTTCAGCCGACGAATCTACATTTTCTGACGCAACACAGCAACCACCACGATCCTGCTCCACTTCCTACAACGGATTCCGTGCAGCTCCATCGTTCCCTGATAGACCGCTATGACGGCCACGGCGAGCCATGGCGATAGCCACGATCCCACTCCACTACCCTCCGCAATAAATTCCTCCTGACTCTGGGCAGCCCACTACCAGACGGTTACAGGCGTCGCTATCAATCTGTTGCCCCCTCCATCTATAAAAGGGAAACCCCAGATACGTTATTCTATAAGCTCTCATTTTTATCTAAAAACTCTATTAAATTCTCCGTTCGAGCACTCCATTCTTGTTGAGGTAGAGAACTGACTTGAGCGTCGGAGGGTCTTGCCGGAGCAACCCCACCTCTGATTTAGACTTCCTTTGCAGGTCCCGGTGGCGACCGCGACTCCCTCGACTCCAGCTTCTCCGGCGCAAGCGAATTTTTGCACCAACATTGCTAAATCTAGATTTTAGCTCTACATGCATATATGTTCATGTCATAACGAACCTTGCTCTGATACCATTTGATGAGAAGCATGTTGGGAATAGTATCCCAAAGCCAATCGTCAGCCTGTTGATAGTTGTGCTCTTTGTTGTATTAGTACATAAATTATAAATAAATAAAAGTTATTTTAGTATTTTTCATCACAAATTATCATCTTCTAATAAACTCCTGTGTTGTGGTGAAATCCTTAGGACTATTTAGACTCGACAAAGGAGGATTTATCGTTTAGTCCTTAAACCTGTTCGTGACCAAATGATACGTTGTTACCAAGGACAACAATGTTTATCGAGCATAGGTCGTTGTGTGCCATATAGGTTGGTTGTCCTCTTAACCAAGGAGTGTGGAGACACTGGTATGGCATACAGATGAGATGTAAGGGTACATCTACACTGAACGTGACCGACTCCGGAGCTATCTCTGCTATCAAGATTTGCTCTGATGGGATATGGGTATCAATGTCCCTCCGACCTGAGACCGCCATGGTGACTTGCAAGCAACTCACTGCACTTAGATACTGGACTACCTGAATTTCTAATTCAGTGACGGAAGGATGCTGGGTGTAGTCAAGTACTTGACTTGTCGGTGCGTGTGTCAAGATGGGATTGACGACTCCAGTTCAAAAGCTGTGTATAATCGTATTTCAATTTAGCAAAACCTTGACCAGGGTAGTCCTAGTGAGGAGTCACAAGACTGTTTGAGTTGAGCATGACTCGGATGATGTAATCAGGATTGACAGTTTAACCCTGAGTCATCCTAAACACAGGGGTCAAAAGGGATGAATTATATAGTAACCATATTCACGTAGGTTCTGAGTGTTGCGATTGTGACTATTCGACCTATCCGGATATCGGATACCATTGCTAGATGGTCACTTCGATTAGTACAGAAATTGGTTCCTGTGCTATAGGCTTAGGTTTGAACCTGTGGGGTCACACACATTAGAGGTTCCTATCTGATCTGATGGCTGATGAAGAGTCTTAATGTTCATGGACTATGAGTCCTACGTGTCTGAAACTCTGTGATCGAGAATCAGGATTCTCTAATCATGAGTCCCACACATTTTGGGTACCAGGGTCAAGAGTCTCACTGGTTTGGAACTCTTCGATCAAGGTTTCATATTGATGAACTTTGATACCCGATTGCCCATCGAATTTGGATTCAATATTTATGAGAGATTTAATTAGTAATTTGATCGCTAATTAACTCAATTTGATTGAGTAATTAATTTTGGATCAAGTCCAATTGAATTGGATTCAGTTGGGTTTGACCCGATTAGGTTAAGAGTTGACCTAATCGTCGAGATGGTTTGGTCCTTGATTTGATCAGGGGTTGGGCTTAATCAATTCCTGATTTGATTAAAATTTTATTGATTCTAATTAAGCTTAATTAAGTTGGATTTAAATTAGTCTAATTGGGCCTAACTTATTTGGTTCAATTAGGTTGGTTTAAATAATGAAACCATCTTGACCCAAACTCCCTGCGCCACCTCATATCCACTGCGCCCATTTGAATTCACGAAAAGAAACTTCTCGTGAATTTTTTCTCATGCAAAGCCCTCCCCACGCCCACATTTGTGCGCTATATAGATAGATAAAGCTGATTAGTTAACCATTCAAATTCAAAGCGTGTTTGAATTTGAATGGATAACTTATCTCTTGTACCTTCATGCTTATCCATCTTGTGCGCCACATAACTTACACGAGAAAAGGTTTCTCGTGAAACCTTTCCACGCACAAAGAGTCCATGCCCTTCTCTTCTCATACCATAAGTGGATAGGGATGAGTTGGTTTGCATTTGAATTCAAACTCGATTTGAATTCAAATGTACAACCACTTATCTTTATCCTCTCACGTGGATAAGACACATTCGATGTTGTTTTAAAAAGGGGAGAAAGGTGGGGCGTGCATAAGAAATTTTTGGAGAGAAAGTTTGGGGTGTGAGGAACCTTTTTGCATGAGGTGAAAGTCCAAAACCTTTTGAGAGAAAAAGAAAGAAAAGAAAGAAAAAAGGGCATAGAGTTTTTCTTAGTGTACCCTAGGGTTTCAGCCTGGGGTTCGAAAAGTGAGAAGGTGAGCTACGAGTATCGTGAGCCCACCAAATTTTAGAGAGATCTTCAACATTCTCTCAAGCATGTTTGCTGATGATCCAGAGCATCTAAAGAATCAGTAGACATCGATCGAAGGAGTTCGATTAGCATCGGCCGTCGAAAGGGCTCTACAACGAGCTAGCACTCGTGAGGAGTCGATCAGACCAGGAGCTTCATGTGGATGATCCGCAGAGGCCAGACACATTATGTGGCTACATCATGATGATCAGACTCTCCCGACGGTGATCAGATTACGGCGATCTACTATCCGCACAAAGGTATTGTGTTCTGAACATAAAATAGTAAATTATTTACTGTTCAAATTTGAATTTTAAATTTAAATGCATGCATGCTGTATATCATATTTAGATCCTAGTGTAGGTTAAATACATGTTAATTAATTAGATTAATTAATATTTTTAAAGTAAAATCATAATTTTGAAAAAGTTTTAAAATTACCATTTTATCCCTGCACTGAATTTCGCAACAAATGGTATCAGAGTGGGTTCTAAGATATGATATATGAATTTGCATGCATAGATTAAGTTATAATCTAAAAGTTTAAATTTGAAATTTAAAATTTAAAATTTAAAATTTGAATTTTGAAAGTTGTTCGAAATTCAAAATTCAAAAGTTTGAAATTTAAAATTTAAAATTTGAAATTTAAAATTTAAAACTTGAAATTCAAAATTCAAAAATTTGAAATTCAAAATTTAAAATTTGAAATTTAAAATTTGATTAAAATTTCAAATTTGGAATTCAAAATTTAAAATTCAAAATTTGAAATTCAAAAATTTAAAATTTAAAATTTGAAATTTGTTTGAAATTTGAAATTCAAAATTTAAAATTTAAAATTTAAATTTTGAAATTGGTATATTTAGATATACTTGATCCAAGTAGCAAGTAATCGAATTGGGTTGGTTGCCATGGCCGTCCGGTCATAGGAGAAAAGTAGGATTTAAAGGCCCTCTCCTCCCATTCGATGGGGTCTCTTATGGCGATAGGAGTGCCGCTGCAATTATATCCCATGCAGATGAAGCAGTGAAAAGATTTAATTGTAAAGGTTCAATTATAAAATTTATCATGAATGTGTTAGATTAGATCTAAAAAAATATTCATGATTTATTTTGATTGAGTTATTTTCTGTTATGTAATTAGCAATAAGATTGCTGTTGGTGCAAAAATCCGCTTGCACCGGAGAAACTGGAGTCAAAAAAGTCGCGATCGCCGCCGGAACCTGCAAAGGAAGTCTAAACCGGAGGTGGGGTTGCTCCGGCAAGACCCTCCGACGCTCAAGTCAGTTCTCTGCCTCAACAAGAATGGAGTGCTCGAACGGAGAATTTAGCAGAGTTTTTAGATGAAAGATTAGAGCTTATAGCATAACGTATCAGGAGCCCCCCCTTTTATAGGCGGAGGGGGCAATAGCCTGATAGCGACGTCTGTAACCGTCTGGCAGTGGGCTGCCCTGGGTCAGGCAGAGTTTGCTGCGAAGAGTAGTGGAGTGGACCCGTGGCTATCACCGGGGTGTGCCACGTGGAGTCTGCCGCGGGGAGTGGGGCGGCGTCTGTTGTCGTGATTCGCCAGCAGATGGGAGAATCATGCGGTATCGGTCGCAGGAAGTGGAGCAGGATCGTGGCCGTTATTGTGGTCTGTCAGGGAGTAGTGGAGCTGCGCGAGACCCATCGTAGGGAGTGGAGTAGTGCTGTGACCGTTACTGCGGCCTGTCAGGGAGTATTGGAGCTGCGTAGAGTCCGCCGCAGGGAGTGGAGCAGTGTTGTCCGTTACTGTGTCCTGCCAGGGGGTCCAGACTTGTCGGTCGAAGTTCGGTTGGAGTCGGTAGCGAGGTCCGATATCCGTAGGAGTTTGGGCGAGGTCTTCAGTCGGAATAGAAGATGGAGTCTGGTTTCCGTAGGAGTCCGGACGAAGTCTACTTGCAGCCGTGGGAGTCGAGGATGAAGTCCGGCTCCCGTAGGAGTCCGGGCGGAGTCTTACTGCAATTAAAGTTAAAGGTGAAGTCTGGCTCCGTAGGAGTCCGGACAAGGCTTACCGGCAGCTGGTGTTGAGGACGGAGCCCGGCTCCCGTAGGAGTCCGGGCGGAGTCTACTTGCGGTTGAAATAGTTGGCGGAGTCCGACTCCCGTAGGAGTCCGGACGAAGTCTGTCTGCAGCCGTTGGAGTCGAGGATGAAGTCCGGCTCCCGTAGGAGTCCGGGCGGAGTCTTCCTGCAATTAAAGTTAAAGGCGAAGTCCGGCTCCCGTAGGAGTCCGGACAAGGCTTACCGGCAGCTGGTGTTGAAGATGAAGCCTGGCTCCCGTAGGAGTCCGGGCGGAGTCTACTTGCGGTTGAAATTGTTGGCGGAGTACGGACGAAGTCTGTCTGCAGCCGTTGGAGTCGAGGACGAAGTCTGGCTCCCGTAGGAGTCCGGGCGGAGTCTTCCTGCAATTAAAGTTAAAGGCGAAGTCCGGCTCCCGTAGGAGTCCGGACAAGGCTTACCAACAGCTGGTGTTGATGACGGAGCCCGACTCCCGTAGGAGTCCGATCGGAGTCTACTTGCGGTTGAAATTGTTGGTGGAGTCCGACTCCCGTAGGAGTCCGGACGAAGTCTGTCTGCAGCCGTTGGAGTCGAGGATGAAGTCCGGCTCCCGTAGGAGTCCGGGCGGAGTCTTCCTGCAATTAAAGTTAAAGGCGAAGTCCGGCTCCCGTAGGAGTCCGGATAAGGCTTACCGGCAGCCGGTGTTGGGGACGGAGCCCTGCTCCTGTAGGAGTCCGGACGGAGTCTACTTGCGGTTGAAATTATTGGCAGAGTCCGGCTCCCGTAGGAGTCCGGACGAAGTCTGTCTGCAGCCGTTGGAGTCGAGGATGAAGTCCGGCTCCCGTAGGAGTCCGGGCGGAGTCTTCCTGCAATTAAAGTTAAAGGCAAAGTCCGGTTCCCGTAGGAGTCCGGACAAGGCTTACCGCAGCTGGTGTTGAGGACAGAGCCCGGCTCCCATAGGAGTCCGGCGGAGTCTACTTGCGGTTGAAATTGTTGGCGGAGTCGGCTCCCGTAGGAGTCCGGACGAAGTCTGTCTGCAGCCGTTGGAGTCGAGGATGAAGTCCGGCTCCCGTAGGAGTCGGGCGGAGTCTTCCTGCAATTAAAGTTAAAGGCAAGTCCGGCTCCCGTAGGAGTCCGGAAAGGCTTACCGGCAGCGGTGTTGGGACGGAGCCCGGCTCCGTAGGAGTCCGGCGGAGTCTACTTGCGGTTGAAATTGTTGGCGGAGTCGCTCCCGTAGGAGTCCGGACGAAGTCTGTCTCAGCCGTTGGAGTCGAGGATGAATCGAAGTCCGGGCTCCGCGTAGGAGTCCGGGGGCGGAGGCGGGTGGGGAGGGGGGGGGGGGGGGGGGGGGGGGGGGGGGGGGGGGGGGGAGGAGGTCGGCTCCGTAGGAGTCGGGCGGAGTCTTCCTGCAATTAAAGTTAAAGGCGAAGTCCGGCTCCCGTAGGAGTCCGGACAAGGCTTACCGGCAGCTGGTGTTGAGGACGGAGCCGGCTCCGTAGGAGTCGGGCGGAGTCTACTTGCGGTTGAAATTGTTGGCGGAGTCTGGCTCCCGTAGGAGTCCGGACGAAGTCTGTCTCAGCCGTTGGAGTCGAGGACGAAGTCCGGCTCCCTAGGAGTCCGGGCAGAGTCTTCCTGCAATTAAAGTTAAAGGCGAAGTCCGGCTCCCGTAGGAGTCCGGACAAGGCTTACCGGCAGCGGTGTTGGAGACGGAGCCCGGCTCCCGTAGGAGTCCAGGCGGAGTCTACTTGAGCAGATTCTGCTGAGGACTTCGGCTGTGGGTATTTTATACCCAACAATTGCTATTTATGAAACGTGCTGATCTATTTGTGAAATGAGTCAACATGTCTGGTGAATAGAAAATAAAAATCTTTCAAATTTAAAAATTATATTCGAAATGCCAAATCCTGACCCATCAGCCCAAATACTTAATTAAAAGAATTAAGTATTGTCAAGTTAGTCTAGAATTGTGAATTAAGACCTAAGATAATTGCATAAACTTGTGGGTCAATGGGTTAGATGGATTAGGTCCATAATTGGGTTAGACCTAAGGTTAGCTTAAGAAATGGACTAAATTAGAGTAATTGGTCAAATCTAATCAAAAGTTGAATTAGATTAGGTCAAGGACACTCTAGACTCAACTCCAATAGTTGTAGTTGAATGGGTCCATGTCTTTAACTAGACCAAGATGGACTTAATTCATGGCTACATGGTGGAACCCTATTTACTAAGTGATCAAATTAAAACTAATGAACCGGTTGGTGTTTAAGGTAAGTTTGACAGTTTGACCAGTGGTTCTTAAGTGGGAGCTACTCGCATTGATTCGATCTCTGACGAGTTAATGGCATATCCCCACCACTGATCTCACTTACCTGGCCAACGTGGTGAGTTAGGTTTTGATTAGATCACTTAGTGATTAGGGCTCATCCATGTCATTAGGTAAATCAGTGTGACTGATTTAGGTGCTCTTAATGTTGGCTTTAATTAAATCTTTTTTAATCTGACTTGGTGAAGTCAGTGGGAGTATTGAAATTGGCTGGTTAATTTCTTCTCTTCCTTCACTTAATAAAATTCTAAAAATTATTAGGTCCTAAAATGATTAAGTTATAGTGATAACTAAGTCATAGCCTCCCATTAAGTGAGTAATAATGAGTTCATTAGTTTAATAATCATTGGAGGCCCAAAGGCCTGGTGCTTATTGACTAATGGAATTATCATTCATAGTATGATAATTTGGTTTGAGTCTTTCTGATGGTGGTCAGGTTGGCCGGCCAAAGTCAGACCTGATCATTTATTGGTCCGATTCACCAAATCAAGTCATGTTAATGGTTGGACCTAATCAGATCTTTTTAGTGGAGGCCAAAGCCTACTGATTAGGTTCTGGGGCAAAATTGATTACTAGAAGTTGTTTAGAGAAACAACTGATTATGAACCTGCCCATAGATGCACATGGGTTGACCAACCAAAGTTGGGCTCATGTGTAGTCTGTGTGGATTCTAGTACCCACTAAGAATTAAAGTAATTCTTCGAATTGGAGGTTGAGGCTATCAGTTCGTAAAATATTGGGAGAAACTTTAGACTAAAGTCCAAGTCTTTAGTATTAATAATTTATGTACTAATAGAGGTCTGATTTTTCTTTATGCAGCTATGGCCACTACCCTGTCGCTCCAGTCATTATTAGATAATGACAAGCCATGGGACCTAATTTCGATAGCTGGTATCGAAAATTAAAAATCATCCTTGAGCATGAGTGGATCCTTTATGTAGTAACGGATCCTACACCCGAGGAGCCAGCCCCGAACACGAGAGGGATGGTTCGAGACACTTACCAGAAGTGGCTCAATGATCGGACCACCGTTCGATGCATAATGCTGGCAGCAATGAATGATGAGTTCAACCGTAGGTTTGAGAATGCCCAGCCACAGGAGATGCTTCAAATGTTGAACGACTCCTTTGGCATGCCTAACGATGTTGAAAGGCACAAAACTAGGTGTGTCATTTTCAATACTCAGATGAGGGATGGGGCCCAGTCACCGATCATGTACTGTACATGATCGAAATGATTGAGCGTCTAAATAAATGGGCTTTCTTCTGCACTAGCAGCTCGGTAAGGATGCGATCCTTAATTCATTGCCCAAGTCTTTCCTCCCCCTTACTCATTTTCGAATGACAAAGCCTGTAGTGAACTACCACGGCTTGTTGGGGTTGCTGCAGAACTTTGAGAAGGACCACCAGCTCCATAAGGAGTCGGTGAATGTTGTGGGAGGGTCTTCTTCTGGTCGTCGACCCTTTAAGAAAGGGAAGAAGAACAAGAAGAAGAAGAACAAGAAGGTGCAGCCGCATGCTGGAATGTCTGCATAGGGTCAGACCAAGAAGCGCAAGCCCAACCAGAGCCAGGTGGAGTGTTTCTTTTGCAAGAAGCAGGGGCACTGGAAGAGGAACTGTCCTCTATACATTGCCTCCCTAGACCCAAACAGGCCGAAGAAAAAATAAGGTAATTATATGACAACACCTTGCAACTTTTTCATTTGTGATACTACTGCCTGGGTATTGGATACCGAAAGCCCTTATCATATTTGCAATTCGATGCAGGGTCTGCAGGTCAGTAGGAGATTTGATGATGGCGAGAGATTCCTGAATGTTGGAGATGGAAGCAAAGTTTCAGTTCTAGCTTTAGGAATCATGAACCTTGTAATCAATTCTCGTAATATAATTCTGAGTGAATGTCACTATTATCCAAGCTTTTTATTAAATATTATTTCTGTAGACCTTTTGGCCATATACGGTTATCAATTTTTAATAAATGAAAATGTTTGTAATATCATTTTGAATTGTGTTACAATGTTTGTTGGACAACTAGATAATGGAATTTACTTACTATCACAGCCTGTTAATGTGGTTCAAACCTCCGGTAAATACCCTAGAATAAATAATGTGTCAGAAGTCTACCTTTGGCACTGTAGGCTAGGTCATATCAATAAGAACAGGATAAACAGGTTGGCTCAAGAAGGAATTCTTGAAGTTGTTGATTGTGAATCACTTTCAATCTGTGAGTCCTGTCTTCTTGGGAAGATGACCAAGTCACCTTTTACTGGAAAAGGTGAGCGAGCCAGTGAACTCTTGGGTCTGGTACATTCTGATGTATGTGGACCCATGAGCTCAAGTGCAAGAGGTGGATATTTCTACTTCATAATCTTCACAGACGATCTATCGAGGTATGGATATGTCTATTTAATGAAGCATAAGTCGGAGTCGTTTGAAATGTTCAAACTATTCTGAAATGAGGTAGAAAAAAAACTGAAAAGTGTATTAAAACTCTTCGATCTGATCGAGAAGGTGAATACCTTTCCAATGAGTTTCTAACATTTTTAGGAGAGAATGGGATTCTCTCTCAGTGGACTCCTCCTGGAACACCACAGCATAATGGTGTGTCTGAAAAGAGGAATTGGACCTTGTTGGATATGGTCCAATCCATGATGGGGTTTGCTGGTCTGTCGATCTCCCTCTGGGGATATGCGCTCTTGTTACCTTCTAAATAGGGTTTCGAGTAAGTCTGTAACCAAAACACCATATGAGTTATGGATAGGATGTAAGCCAGTACTCTCGCACCTTAGGGTTTGGGGGTGTCCGACTTATGTTAAATGTTTAATTATGGACAAGCTTAGACCTAGGTCTGACAAGTGTAATTTCATAGGGCACCCAAAAGAGACCAAAGGGTATTATTTCTACCTAGCTGATGAGCAAAAGGTGTTTGTCAGCCTTAAAGCAATTTTTTTAGAAAAAGAGTTTCTTGGTGAAGGGACTGTTGCCTCTAAGGTCGAACTTGAGGAAGTTCGACAGGTAAAAAAATCAACACAAGTAGCTAACCTGAACCGAATTTGATTAGATCAGATCTGGAGCCCATTATTCCTGCACCCTTAAGGCGATCTGGTAGAGTACCATGTCAACCGGATAGATACTATGGTTTCTTGGTTTGGGACGGCGATCCTATCGAACTTGATGAAAATGATGAGGATCCGATCACCTACTTGGATGCAATGCAGAGACCTGACTCTGAGAAATGGCTAGAGATCATGAAATCCGAAATGGAGTCCATGAAGGTCAACGATGTGTGGACATTGGTTGACCCACCCGAAGGAGTAAAACCCATAGGGTGTAAATGGGTCTTCAAGAGGAAGAGGGGCGCAAACGGAAAGGTGAAAACCTATAAAGCCCATCTGGTTGTCAAGGGATATCATCAACATTATGGTATAGACTATGACGAGATATTTTCTCCTGTGGCAATGCTCAAATCCATTCAGATTATGCTTGCGATAGCTGCCCATCTAGACTATGAAATCTGGCAAATGGATGTGAAGACAGCTTTCCTAAATGGAGAGCTGAACGAAGAGGTGAATATGATACAACCTGAAGGGTTCACATCCACAGATGAGTCTAAGGTGTGCAGGCTACAGAGATCCATTTATGGACTTAAGCAGGCATCTCAGAGTTGGAACATACGTTTTGATAAGATGATCAAGACGTATGGCTTCGTTAAGAACAGAGAAGAGCCCTGCATTAATAAGTGGGCTAATGATCCTGTAGTAGTATTTCTTGTATTGTATGTGGATGACATTCTCTTAATCGAGAATGATGTCTCTGCATTACAGGAAATAAAGATTTGGCTGTCGTTACAGTTCTCCATGAAGATCTATAGGGATGAGGATCTATAGGGATAGATCTAAAAGGTTGCTTGGCTTATCTCAGTCCACGTACATTGATATTATGCTGAAAAATTTCAGCATGGAGAATTCCAAGAAAGGTTATCTTCCGATAGGCCATGGAATTTCTCTCTCAAAGAGGAATTATCCGACAACACCTCAAGAGAGAGAGCGTATGGGTAGAATTCCATATGCTTCAGCAGTGGGATCTATCATGTACGCCATGACATGTACACGATCAGATGTGGCATACTCACTAGGGGTAGTGAGTAGATACCAATCTGATCCATGGGAGAATCACTAGAAGGTTGTTAAAACTATCCTGAAGTATTTAAGAAATACTAAGGACCAATGGCTTGTTTATGGTGAATCGGACTTGAAACTTATAGGGTTTACAGACTCTAGTTTCCAGTCTGATCACGATGACAGCAAGAGTGTGTCGGGATTTATTTTTACCCTTAATGGTGGGGCTGTCTGCTGGAAAAGTTTCAAGCAGCACACAATGGTTGATTCAGTTTGCGAGGCGGAGTATGTCACTGCATCAGATGCTGCCAAAGAACGGTGTGGCTGAGGAAATTCATCACCGAGCTCGGAGTAGCACCCTCTCTTGTTGGTCCAGTTCTGCTCTACTGTGACAACTCTGGAGCCATTGCTCAGGTGAAGGAAATGAAGGCACACCAGCGGACGAAGCATATTCTGCGCCGCTGCCATCTCATCCGAAAAATCATGGATTGAGGAGACGTCGACCTTCAAAAGATCGACGGAAAGGAGAACCTGACCGACCCATTCACTAAAGCCATTGTGGTGAAGGAGTTCGACGACTTCAAGTCGAAGATGGGTATTAGATACTACACCGATTGGCTTTAGGCCAAGTGGGAGATTGTTGGGAATAGTGTCCCAAAGCCAATCGTCAATCTGTTGACCGTTGTGCTCTTTGTTGTATTAGTACATAAATTATAAATAAATAAAAGTTATTTTAATATTTTTCATCACAAATTGTCATCTTCTAATGAACTCCTGTGTTGTGGTGAAGTCCTTAGGACTATTTAAACTCGACAAAGGAGGATTTGTTGTTTAGTCCTTAAACCTGTTCGCAATCAAATGATACGTTGTTACCAAGGATAATAATGTTTATCGAGCATAGGTCATTGTGTGCCATATAGGTTGGTTGTCCTCTTAACCAAGGAGTGTGGAGACACTGGTATGACATACAGGTGAGATGTAAGGGTACATCTGCACTGAACATGACTGACTCCAGAGCTATCTCTGCTGTTAAGATTTGCTCTGATGGGATATGGGTATAAATGTCCCTCCGACTTGAGACCGTCATGGTGACTTGCAAGCAACTCACTACACTTAAATACTGAACTACCTGAATTTCTAATTCAGTGACGGAAGGATGCTGGGTGTAGTCAAGTACTTGACTTGTCGGTGCATGTGTCAAGATGAAATTGACCATTCTAATTCAGGAGCTGTGTACAGTCGTGTTTTAATTTAGCAAAACCTTGGCCAGGATAGTCTTAGTGAAGAGTCACAGGACTGTTTGAGTTGAGCACGACTCGGATGATCTAATCAGGGTTGACAGTTTAACCCTGAGTCATCCTAAACACAGGGGTCAAAAGGGATGAATTATATAGTAACCATATTCACGTAGGTTCTGAGTGTTGCGATTGTGACTATTCGATCTATCTGGATGTCGGGTACCATTGCTAGATGGTCACTTCGATTAGTACAGGAATTGGTTCCTGTGCTATCGACTTAGGTTCGAACCTGCGGGGTCACACACATTAGAGGTTCCTATCTGATCTGATGGCTGATGAAGAGTCCTAATACCACTGGTTTGGAACTCTTCGATCAAGGTTTCATATTGATGAACTTTGATACCCGATTGCCCATCAAATTTGGACTCAATATTTATGAGAGATTTAATTAGTAATTTAATCACTAATTAACTCAATTTGATTGAGTAATTAATTTTGGATCAAGTCCAATTGAATTGGATTCAGTTGGATTTGACCCGATTAGGTTAAGAGTTGACCTAATCGTCGAGATGGTTTGGTCCCTGATTTGATTAGGGGTTGGCTTAATCAATTTCTGATTTGATTAGGATTTTATTGAGCCTAATTAAGCCTAATTAAGTTGGGTTTAAATTAGTCTAATTGGGCCTAACTTATTTGGTTCAATTAGGTTGGTTTAAATAATGAAACCATCTTGACCCAAACTCCCTGCGCCACCTCATATCCACTGCATCCATTTGAATTCACGAGAAGAAACTTCTTGTGCATTTTTTCTCATGCAAAGCCCTCCCCATGCCCACATTTGTGCACCATATGGATGCATAAAGCTGATTAGTTAACCATTCAAATTCAAAGCATTTTTGAATTTGAATGGATAACATATCTCTTGTGCCTTCATGCTTATCCATCTTGTACGCCACATAACTTACAAGAGAAAAGGTTTCTCGTGAAACCTTTCCACACACAAAGAGTCCATGCCCTTCTCTTCTCATGCCATAAGTGGATAGGGATGAGTTGATTTGCATTTGAATTCAAACTTGATTTGAATTCAAATGTGCAACCACTTATCTTTATCCTCTCACGCAGATAAGACACGTTCGACGTTGTTTTAAAAAGGAGAGAAAGGTGGGGCATGCGTAAGAAAATTTTGGAGAGAAAGTTTGGGGCATGAGGAACCTTTCTGCATGAGGTGAAGGTCCAAAACCTTCTGAGAGAAAAAGAAAGAAAAGAAAGAAAAAAAGGCGTAGAGTTTTTCTTAGTGTACCCTAGGGTTTCAGCCTGGGGTTCGGGAAGTGAAAAGGTGAGCTACGAGTGTCGTGAGCCCACCAAATTTTAGGAGATCTTCAACATCCTCTCAAGCACATCTGCTAATGATCTGGAGCATCCAAAGAATTGATAGACATCGATCGAAGGAGTTCGATCAGCATCGACCGTCGAAAGGGCTCTACAACGAGCTAGCACTCGTGAGGAGTCGATCAGACCAGGAGCTTCATGTGGATGATCCGCAGAGGCCAGACACACTGTGTGGCTATGTCACGATGATCAGACTCTCCCGATAGTGATTAGATTATGGCGATCTACTGTCCGTACAAAGGTATTGTGTTCTGAACACAGAACAGTAAATTATTTACTGTTCAAATTTGAATTTCAAATTTAAATGCATGCATGCTGTATATCATATTTAGATCTTAGTGTAGGATAAATATATATTAATTAATTAGATTAATTAATATTTTTACTGTAAAATCATAATTTTAAAAAAGTTTTAAAATTACCATTGTGCCCCTGCACTGAATTTCACAACAAAGCATGGTGGGTGATGTGCATGCATTTTTAAAATTTTACAGTGGAGCATATGTAGATTAAATAATTTAATCTATAATGTATACTTAGATCAAATCTAAATCACTATATAGGATCTATGACATGAACTAATATGCATGTATGTACATCTGAAATCTAAAATCAGCATATACTGAACATATCTAAGTATAATTAGATCATATCTAATTCATATTTTGATTACATCTAAAAATTAATTGAGATTAAAATCTCATATCTGAGTGTGGGTAGCAGATCACTGCATCCAAAATCCATGATAGATGATTCTTCATGATGCTTGGCAGCCGCACACATGTCCGGTCTCTACGAGTATCCACCAGAAGTCCTCGTGCTGATCGATCTTCCAAGGAGTGCTAGCTCGTGAAGACACAATCTATTAGCTAATTTGAGAGGAACATGATGGAATTGAAGAATAAGAAGATCCTCTCCTTTTCTTTCTGGATCCATACATCTGATCTCTACAATAGAGATCAAGAGAAGAATCCTTTCTTCTCAATTTCTCATGTATAAGAGAGAACATTTCTCTCTTTCTTTCACGCCCTTGAGAAGTGTTGGTACAAAAATCCACTTGCGTCGGAGAAGCTGGAGTCGAGGAAGTCGCGGTCGCCACCGGGACCTGCAAAGGAAGTCTAAACCGAAGGTGGGGTTGCTCCGGCAAGACCCTCGATGCTCAAGTCAGTTCTCTGCCTCAACAAGAATGGAATGCTCGAACGGAGAATTTAGCAGAGTTTTTAGATGAAAGATGAGAGCTTATTGAATAACGTATCTGGAGCCCCCTTTTATAGGCGGAGGGGGCAATAGCCTGATAGCGACATCTGTAACCATCTGGCAGTGGGCTGCCTAGGGTCAGGCGGAGTTTGCTGCGAAGAGTGGTGGGTGGACCCGTGGCTATCACCGGGGTGTGCCACGTGGAGTCTGTCGGGGGAGTGGAGCGGTGTCTGTTGTCGCGACTCGCCAGCGGATGGGAGAATTGCACGGTATCCGTCGCAGGAAGTGGAGCAGGATCGTGGCCGTTATCATGGCCTGCCAGGGAGTAGTGGAGCTGTGCGAGATCCGTCGTAGGAAGTGGAGCAGTGCTGTGACCGTTACTGCAGCCTGTCAGGGAGTGATGGAGCTGTGCAGAATCCGCCGCAGGAAGTGGAGCAGGATCGTGGCCGTTATTGTGGCCTGCCAGGGAGTGCAGATCCGTCGGCTGAAGTTCGGCAGCGGTCGGAGCTGATGATGGAGTCTGGCTCCCGTAGGAGTTCGAGCGGAGTCCTCCTTACGGTTGGGGTGCCGGCTCCCCTGAGAGTCCGGGCGGAGTCCTCTCGAAGTTGAAGTCACTGGCGGAGCCCGGCTCCCGTAGGAGTCGGGCGGAGTCCCCTGCAATCAAAATCAGGTGCGAAGTCTGACTCCCGTAGGAGTCCGGACAGATCTTACCGGCAGTCGAAGTTGGCGACGGAGCCCGGCTCCCGTGGGAGTCCGGGCGGAGTCCCCTTGAGGTTGGAGTCGTGGGCGGAGTCCGGATCCCGTGGGAGTCCGGGCGAAGTCCCCTACAATCAAAATCAGGTGCGAAGTCTGGCTCCCGTAGGAGTTCGGGCGGAGTCTACTTGCGGTTGAAGTTGTCGGTGGAGTCTGACTCCCGTAGGAGTCCGGACGAAGTCTGTCTGCAGCCGTTGGAGTCAAGGATGAAGTCCGGCTCCCGTAGGAGCCCGGGCGAGTCTTCCTGTAATTAAAGTCAAAGGCGAAGTCCGGCTCCCGTAGGAGTCCGGACAAGGCTTACCAGCAGTTGATGTTGAGGACGGAGCCCGGCTCCCGTAGGAGTTCGGGCGGAGTCTACTTGCGGTTGAAGTTGTCGGTGGAGTCCGGCTCCCGTAGGAGTCCGGACGAAGTCTGTCTGCAGCCGTTGGAGTCGAGGATGAAGCCCGGCTCCCGTAGGAGTCCGGTAGGAGTCCTCCTGGAGCTGATTCTGCTGAGGACTTCGGCTGTGGGTATTTTATACCCAACACCAGTCCCCCTATTTTCGAGTTTGAATTTCGAACGAAGGAAGTACAGAGAGATGGGCACAGCCGAAACCGTCCCCTCGAATCCTGCGCACTGCCGCCCCTAGATATTTTGGCATTAAATGTGCGCGTGCTGGAGTCTTTTCGGATCGAGGCGATATGAAGGGACCCTTCGAAATTCTCGCCGGTACACTGGCCCAGGTACGGTGCCATAATGGCCCTGCTGATGCATCAGCTGCTTTTAGTCGCCCGCTGGGGGGAGTGGGACACGTGCCGGGTGTGGACTGGCTTGGGGGGATTCGTGATCATTATGGCGCCGGATCCCAGGGTCTATTTAAACCCGTCCTCCCACCTTTAGGTGCCCTATTCCGTTTCAGAGTTTCTATCAGTGTCTGCCTTCTCCTCGAGAGCCCTGTTTCAGTGGGCATCTTCTCGAGCCGTAGGTGTCTTCCAAATCATCCCTGTCTTCGTCCCTCTGGTCCCTCAGAGCGATATAGGTTAGTTCCAGCATCTTCAACCTTCTTCCCACCGCCTAGGGACTTCTTCTCTGTCATTATTTTTTGCATCCCTCCGAGTTAGTTTCCTATGGCCTCTCGTTCCCCATCCTGTCCGTCTTCTTAGGGACCTTTAGAGCCCTCCTTCGAAGCTACCTGAAATGTCGTCCGGCTCTTCCTCTCCCTGCAGTTCTGAGAGCTCTTCCGCCTTAAACCCCCAGGTCCCCTGCTCTGTAGACGAACCTACGTCTGGGGCTGGGCTCCGCCCGATTTTTGCACCGGGCGCCATTCCATGTTCTCTGACCTTGGAGGAACTCCTTCTGATAAGGGTTCAGTATGGAGTTCCTCCGGAGTACGACCTGGAGCTGCCTGGCCCTTCTGACCGGGCCAGCACTCCCCCATCTGATCATTTTTGTCTGTACCAAGAAGCGTTCCGTGCCGGACTCCGACTTCCGCTTCCTCCCTTTGTTGTTGCCCTCTTCCGCTTCTTAGACATCTCCTTGGCTTCCGTGGCCCGAATTCTTTTAGATTTTTGATAGGATTTCTCTCTCTTTGCCACGTAGTCGAGGTCCAACCATCTCTCTTCCTGTTTAGGCACTTCTATACTTTCAAGCGCCATCCTTCGGCGAAGGACTGGTGATACTTCTCCCCCAGTTCGGCAAGAAGGGGTTGCTGAAAGGCGCCCCTTCTTCAATCCATAATTGGAAGGAGAAATATCTCTTCGTCCACTGCCCGACCTTGAGACTGGGCCTGCCCCCTTGGGGCTCTCTGAGGGATTCTGTCTGCCGGGCCCCTAGCCTGGGGGAGGATGACCTCCAGGCTGCCCGGAAGCTTCTAGCTTACTCCGCTCCTTCCCTTCCCAATCTTCTGAGGGAGCAATTTCTTTTCAACATCGGCCTGAGTCCCCAGGATCAGCGAGTATTCATCTTTTACCTTATCTTCTCTTTTCATGCCTTTCTTCTTTTCCTTTCTCTTTTTACCTCTTCTTCCTTCTCTCTCTCTTTTTTTTTTTTTTTTTTTTGACTCTTGATTGGTTGGTTTGCTTCTTTTTCTTCTTTCCTTTTCTCTCTCTCTTTTTTTCTTTTTCTTTTTTTTTAGGAATGGACGCCGAAGCAGCGTGGATGCTTGCCAGGGGCCTTAGGGCCCACAAGAGAAAGGGTGCCGCAACCTCCGGATCGGCGAAGAGGGCTAGGGCAGAGTCGAGCTTAGCTGCACCCATCCAGATGGCCCCGCCATCGACATTCCCTCGGATGCCGAGCCAATGGCCCCCCAAGCCTCCTCGAGGAGTCCGCCGACTGGGGCCCCCATTTCGGGGGTCTGCTCCATGGAGGCACCCATAGCCGAGAGGAAAAGAAAGAAATCGATGGCCCGCAGGGCGAGTAGCCGCCGAACTGCTGCGGACGAGTCCCTCTGCTCTGAAGAGGGGTCGGAGAATCCCTTCAATGATAGGGACTTGATCAGGCGACTGATCGATGGCTGCATTCTGCCTGACGTCGTTAGAGGATCGACCGCGTCGATCCTGAGCAGCGGGTCTGGGACTCTTTGGGGTCCTTCCTTGAGGTAAGCGAATCTTCATTTACATGGCTATTCGGTCTTTGTTCTAATTCCCTAGCCGCCCTTGCAGATTGGGCACCAGCTCCTCGCCTATATCGAGGCGACGAGCCGTGCGAGGAGGGACATCCTCCAGGTGGAGGAATGCTGTCAGGCCGAGGTTGCTCGCCTCCAAGCAAAGACGGCCGAAGTAGTCACCCTCCAGGAGGCCTTGGAAAGAGAGAAACGAGCTCGGGAGGAGGAGAGGCAGACCTTGGAGGAATCGACGAGAAAGGCGGAGGCCGAGGTCGCCAACTTGGCCGAGCAAATTTCGGTCCTGGTCTCAGAGGCCAGAGCCCTTGCGGTAGAGGAATTCAAGGCCTCCGCGGAGATGAGGGACCTGAAGGTCCAATTTGGCTAGGAAGCATTCATAAAGGGGTTCGAGCTCTGCCAAGAGAAGGTGGCCAAAAATTTTTAGAGCTCGACCTCAGCTTCCTAGGTGAGGAGTCTGAAGACGAGACCGGTCCCTCACCAGCCGCCATTGCTGTCGCAGCCCCCTTGCCGGGGATGCCGAGTTCTCCAACCCCCACCCCCGAGGTCTGAGACCTCCGATCTTGTACCCTTATTTCGTCGTAATTTTTCTTTTCTGTTTGTCTTCAAAAATCATCCAATCAATAAAGTTGAATTTCTTGTTGCGGACGGCTTCTCCTCCCCCCTCCTTCTCTCTGTTCTTCTTCCTGCAATGAGTCGTGCTTTGACGCTTTTGCCTTCCGATGGCAGTGTCCTGCAGAAGCACTCCCCCTGCCCCTGGGGGTCCCACTGAAATCGACGATCCAACGGCTGAAGAAGGAAGTCCTTCACCTGACAAAGAAGTTAAAGAAGATGGAAGGCGAGCTCCGCAGATTGAGAGAGGGTCATTCTGAAGCCACCGCTGAGGCCACCCACTTTCGGAATCTCCACGTGAAGGGGATCATGGAGTACAGTCGGAGGAAGGCAGACTTCGTGAAGGAACTCGAGGAATGCAAGAAGAGCGCCAGCGATCGAATTTGGGCCCAGGCCGCTAGGATTAGCGCCCTCAAGGTGGAATTGTCAGCTGCGAAGGGGAAGATCGGCCAGCTGGAAGAAAATTCATCCCGGCTCTTGGCCCGGGTCGACGGTGACCAAGAGTGGTCGAAGAAGGTCTCCGACCTTCAGCAGCAGCTTCAGGACGCCGAGGTGAGCTACGACGTGCATCGGACTAGCTGGCGCAGGCAGGTGGAAGAATATAAAGGGAGGTTCAGGGCGGCGGCCAACGAAGTCGTCCGTCTCCAGAGACAGCTGGCTAGCAGGGCACAGCTTACTTCCGCCCGAGATTCTTATGAGCTCCAAGCCCTAAGAGGCACCGTTGAGGGATTTCTGTCTCCCTCGGGGAAAAGACAGCTGAGCTGCAACAACTGAAGATCCAACTGGCATACGAGCAGCGGGCCGTCGCGGACGCAGAGGCGAAATCCGAGGTCTTGAGGAAGAGGCGTCGAGAGGCGGAGGCCGAGAGCCAGCGACTTCGTCGGGCGCTCCAGGACGCGCTGCAGAAGAGGGAAGAGCTAGAAGAAGAAATTGAGAATCTAAGGCAGTCCTGGTTAAGGGATGGAGTAGATAATTCTAGGTCGGAGGGAGCAGGGCCTCCTTAGAGCTCTTTTCATCTTTCTGTCTTTTCATGTATTTACTTCCTTTTTTGTCATTTTGCCTTTCTTTCCTTGGCCTTTCGGGCTTTGTAGCATGTATATCGAAAATGGAATGAAAAGGGTGTTTTGTGTTACCTCGTCCGTGCGTTGCACTAAATTGCCGTCCGCCGAACTTTTCTTATCGTTTGACTTGTCTGACGTAGACGTCGTTGGGGGGGTGCCCGATCGTCGATGCGTTAGCTCACCTTTCTCATCGTACATGGCCGCAAGTCCGAGCTTGGCCGTCCGGGCTCTGCATTACCTCGGGGATGTCGTTGTCTTCCTAACTGGTGTCGAAAGTCTTTTTAGAGGCCGGGGGTGTTTGGTAGGAACTCCCCGTTTCAGTTGGGACGAAGTCCTTTAGGTCTTTTGGTGCGGTTCATCCTTCGTCTGTTTCCGTCGTAGTTCGTCATCCTTCCTTTTTAATTTCCCTCCTCTTCTCAGAGTGAGGGCCCTCCCCCTGCTTTTCGCGGGGTTGCATAGAAGCGAGGAGGTGCCGCTGAGGGGCTTTTTCCTTTCATCCGATCTTGTTGGGCGGCTGGGTTTCGCCACCATCAGCCCTTGCTGCAGAAGTCGCGGGTGGAGCCCGGCTCCCGTAGGAGTCCGGGTGGGGTCTTCCTTGGAGTCGTGTACGGAGCCCGGCTCCCGTAGGAGTCTGGGTGGAGTCTTTCTTGGCGTTGTGGATGGAGCCCAGCTCCCGTAGGAGTTCGGGTGGAGTCTTCCTTAGCGTCGTAGACAGAGCCCGGCTCCGTAGGAGTCCGGGTGGAGTCTTCCTTGGCGTCGTAGAGGAAGCCCGACTCCCGTAGGAGTCCGGATGGAGTCTTTCTTAGCATCGTGGACGGAGCCCGGCTCCCGTAGGAGTCCGGGTGGAGTCTTTCTTGGCATCGTGGACGGAGCCCGGCTCCCGTAGGAGTCCGGGTGGAGTCTTTCTTAGCATCGTAGATGGAGCCCGGCTCCCGTAGGAGTCCGGATGGAGTCTTTCTTGGCGTCATGGACGGAGTCCGGCTCCCGTAGGAGTCCGGGTGGAGTCTTTCTTGGCATCGTGGATGGAGCCCGGCTCCCGTAGGAGTCCGGGTGGAGTCTTCCTTAGCGTCGTAGATGGAGCCCGGCTCCCGTAGAGTCTGGGTGGAGTCTTCCTTGGCGTCATGAACGGAGCCCGGCTCCCGTAGGAGTCCGGGTGGAGTCTTTCTTGGCATCATGGACGGAGCTCGACTCCCGTAGGAGTCCGGGTGGAGTCTTCCTTGGCATCGTAGATGGAGCCTGGCTCCTGTAGGAGTCCGGGTGGAGTCTTCCTTGGCATCGTGGATGGAGCCCGGCTCCGTAGGAGTCTGGGTGGAGTCTTTCTTGGCGTCGTGGATGGAGCCCGGCTCCCGTAGGAGTCCGGGTGGAGTCTTCCTTGGCATTGTAGACGGAGTCGGCTCCCGTAGGAGTCCGAGTGGAGTCTTCCTTGGCATCATGAACGGGGTCCGGCTCCCGTAGGAGTCGGGTGGAGTCTTCCTTGGCATTGTAGACGGAGCCCGGCTCCCGTAGGAGTCCGGATGGAGTCTTCCTTGGCGTCGTGAACGGGGCCGGCTCCGTAGGAGTCTGGGCCTTCCACTTTGCTCGAGCCAGGGCGAGGTTCTCCTCCCGTTCCCGGCTTGGCTGTGGGGGCGCGTTAGGGCGCTGTAAAGCCTCTCCCCCCATCCGGTCTGAAAGAATCGGGCTTTTGACTTTGCTCATGTCAGGACGAGGTTCTCCTCCTGTTCCTGACATGGCTGTGGGGCCACATTAGGGCACTGTAAGGCCTCTCCCCCCATCCGGTCTAAAAGAACCGAGCTTTTGACTTTGCTCATGTCAGGACGAGGTTCTCCTCCTATTCCTGACATGGCTGTGGGGGCACATTAGGGCACTGTAAGGCCTCTCCCCCCATCCGGTCTAAAAGATCCAGACCTTTGACTTTGCTCATGTCAGGACGAGGTTCTCCTCCTGTTCCTGACATGGCTGTGGGGGCACATTAGGGCACTGTAAGGCCTCTCCCCCCATCCGGTCTAAAAGAACGGGCCTTTGACTTTGCTCATGTCAGGACAAGGTTCTCCTCCTGTTCCTGACATGGCTGTGGGGGCACATTAGGGCACTGTAAGGCCTCTTCCCCCATCCGATCTAAAAGAACCGGGCTTTAGACTTTGCTCATGTCAGGATGAGGTGCTCCTCCTGTTCCTGACATGGCTGTGGGGGCACATTAGGGCATTGTAAGGCCTCTCCTCCAATCCGATTTCGAGATAGTCGGACTTTCATTTTAGGTACGTTAGGACGAGGTTCTCCCCCGTTCCTAACATGACTTTGTTTCAAGCATTTGGAGGGGTCATATCCAGTCGTAATAAATCCACGCCAGATGGGAAGAGTACGTCAAGTAGAAAGAAATTTAGATTCAAGGTGAAATCGTAAGTGATACATTTACAGATTTTTTGAGTCCCACGTCACGGGTGGTCCGCTCCTCCTTGAGGCCCTCCGGTGATGGAGTCGATGGTCCCGATGGGAGGCCGGTCCCCGGGTTGCTTTCCCTTCTTGGCGGTTCAGGCTGCGGAAGGGCCCTTGGCCGATCTCCTCTACCCTCAGGCCTGTGTCGGATGAACCTGTCGAGTCGACCTCGCCGAATGAGCTCCTCGTTCTCGTCCCGGAGCTGGATGCATTCCTCTGTGTCGTGGTCGTGGTCGCGGTGGTAAAGGCAGAACTTGTCGGGGTTGCGCTTCCCGGGGTGTGTGCGCATCCTCTCGGCCTAGGGAGCTGCTCCCTGACCTCCATCAATACCTGGGCCTTCGAGGTGTTGAGGGGGGCGTAGTTGCGGAATCTCCCTGGTGGGGAACCCCGCCGAACCCCACAATCCGGGCTTCTCTACCTGCGCACCCGGGATGGAGTATGGGCGCGCTTATGCCCAGGAGGGGATCAAGAACGCAGCCGGACTTCCTTTGGCCTTTTTTCAATTGCGGGCTTACTCGAGTCTCCCGCTTGCCGCTCCCTCGCCGTCTCTTCATCCTTCATTTTGAAGGCTTCTTCCGCTCGGGAGTATCCTTCAGCCCGGGCCAGCAAATCAGCAAAATCCCTGAGATACTTCTTCTCCAGGGAGAACAAAAGATCATTCTTCTGAAGGCCACCCTTCAGGGCGGCCATTGCAACTGATTGGTCCAAGTTCCGGACCTCCAGCGCCGCGATGTTGAAGCGGTTGATGTAGGCCCGAATGGACTCCCCTTCCCTTTGCTTGATGTTGATGAGGGACTCCGAACCCTTCCGGGGGCGCCGGCTGCTGACAAAATGGGCCACAAATTGGTGGCTCATTTGATCGAAGGAAAAGATGGTACCCGATTTCAAAGTCGAGTACCAGTTCCTCGCCGCTCCCTTCAAGGTGGATGGGAAGGCCCGACATAAAATGGCATCAGAAGCACCGTGAAGCAGCATCATCGTCCGGAAGGCCTCCAGATGATCAACCGGGTCTGAAGTCCCGTCGTAGCTTTCAAACTGGGGAAGCTTGAAGTTTGGCGGGATCGGTTCCTGCATGATCATTTGGGAGAAGGGAGGGTCAGTACAAATATCCTCACCGTAAGCGGGGGGTGCATGGCGGAGTTCTTCGATCCACCGGTTCATCTCCTGGAGCCTCCGTCCAGGAAATCCTCTCGACTTCGAGTCTCGAGGGTCCTCTGGCAGAACGGGGCAGGGATCTTCCAGGGGTGGAGTGTGGTCCGATTGAGGGCTCTCTACCCTCGGGTTCATTTTTCCAAAAGGACGGGGCGGCTGGCCCAGGTGGCCCACCCCGCCACCGGATCCTGGTGTTCCGGGGACACCCTTTCCGAGCGTACCGATGCCTGCGGCTGCTGCTACTGCATAGCTTGCACAGCTTCGGTGAGGCCTCTGACCTGCTGCGCCAGCAGGTCAAACTGCTCCGCGCCGACCGCTGCCGCCGGAGGAGGAGGAGGAGGTTGAGAAATAGGAGGGGAGGTCGGAGCCTGAGATCTGGCCGGAGGCCGTGGACCGTCGCGTGGATGCCTTGCGAGGAGGCATCAAGTATGGATCCTGTGGGGGAACAAGGAGTGGGTGTCGGAGGAGATGATCGGGGGCGGCTCCGTTGAACGCTCCTTCAAGAACAAGGGTACTGCGAAGACACAGGCCCTCCTTCTAGCGCCAATCCTGTTGGTACAAAAATTCACTTGCGTCGGAGAAGCTGGAGTCGAGGAAGTCGCGGTCGCCGCCGGGACCTGCAAAGGAAGTCTAAACCGGAGGTGGGGTTGCTCCGGCAAGACCCTCCGACGCTCAAATCAGTTCTCTGTCTCAACAAGAATGGAGTGCTCGAACAAGAATTTAGCAGAGTTTTTAGATGAAAGATGAGATCTTATTGAATAACGTATCTGGAGCCCCTTTTATAGGTGGAGGGGGCAGTAGCCTGACAGCGATATCTGTAACCGTCTGGCAGTGGGCTGCCCAGGGTCAGGCGGAGTTTGCTGCGAAGAGTGGTGGAGTGGACCCGTGGCTATCACCGGGGTGTGCCACGTGGAGTCTGTCGTGGGGAGTGGAGCGGCGTCTGTTGTCGCGACTCGCCAGCGGATGGAGAATCGTGCGGTATCCGTCGCAGGAAGTGGAGCAGGATCGTGGCCGTTATCGTGGCCTGCCAGGGAGTAGTGGAGCTGCGCGAGATCCGTCGTAGGAAGTGGAGCAGTGCTGCGACCGTTACTACGACCTGTCAGGGAGTGATGGAGCTGTGCGAAATCCGCCGCAGGAAGTGGAGCAAGATCGTGGCCATTATTGTGGCCTGCCAGGGAGTGCAGATCCGTCAGCTGAAGTTTGGCAGCGGTCGGAGCTAATGACGGAGTCTGGCTCCCATAGGAGTTCGGGCGGAGTCCTCCTTGCGGTTGGGGTCGTGGGCGGAGCCCGGCTCCCATGGAGTCCGGGCGAAGTCCTCTCGGAGTTGAAGTCGCGGGCGGAGCTCGGCTCCCGTAGGAATCCGGGCGAAGTCCCCTGCAATCAAAATCAGGTGCGAAGTCCGGCTCCCGTAGGAGTCCGACGGATCTTACCGGCAGTCGAAGTTGGCGACGGAGCCCGGCTCCCATGGGAGTCCGGGTGGAGTCCCCCTTGAGGTTGGAGTCGTGGGAGGAGTCCGGCTCCCGTGGGAGTCCGGGCGGAGTCCCCTGCAATCAAAATCAGGTGCGAAGTCCGGCTCCCGTAGGAGTTCGGGCAGAGTCTACTTGCAGTTGAAGTTGTCGGGGAGTCCGGCTCCCGTAGGAGTCCGGATGAAGTCTGTCTATAGCCGTTGGAGTCGAGGATGAAGTCCGGCTCCCGTAGGAGCTCGGGCGGAGTCTTCCTGCAATTAAAGTCAAAGGCGAAGTCCGGCTCCCGTAGGAGTCCGGACAAGGCTTACCGGCAGTTGATGTTGAGGACAGAGTCTGGCTCCCGTAGGAGTTCGGACGGAGTCTACTTGTGGTTGAAGTTGTCGGCGGAGTCCGGCTCCCGTAGGAATCCGGACAAAGTCTGTCTGCAGCCGTTGGAGTCGAGGACGAAGCCCGGCTCCCGTAGGAGTCCGGTCGGAGTCCTCCTGGAGCTGATTCTGCTGAGGACTTCGGCTGTGGGTATTTTATACCCAACAAGAAGAATTTTTCTTCTCTAATTTTTTATGATGAAAATCATATCTAATTTGATTTCTCATATTAAAAATTATATAAAATCTTGAGATGCAGAAAAATCCAAAAGAAGAATCCAAGAGAAGATCCGTTCTTCTCTCTTCTTCTCCCTTTTTCTTCTTGATCAAGAACTCAAGAAAGCCCCAAATGCCCAACCAAATTTTTTTGATATTTTTTCTTTAAATTTTTATATTAAAAATTAGATCTAATCTAATTTTTATTTTAAAAAAATAGAAAAAAAATCTAAAAGAAGAACTCATTCTTCTTCAAGACTACATGCAAGAAAGAAGACCTATCTTCTTTCTTGATCTAAAACTTCAAGAAGCTTCAAATCTAAACTAAATTTTTTTTGATATTATTTTTCTAAATCTATATGTTAAAAATTAAATCTAATCTAATTTTTATTTTGAATAAAAATAAAAAAAAATCTGAAAGAAGAACTCCTTCTTCTTCAAGGCTGCACGCAAGAAAAAAGATCCTTCTTCTTTCTTGATCTTTCTCTCCTTGGGAAGAACTTTTCTTCTTCAATTTTCTACTGTATAACTAGCAGAAAAGTCTCTCTTTAATATCTAAAAATTAATAAAAAAAGGATTAAGAAATATATCAAGAAGAAGAGGAGAAACAAAATCTTGGCGTGTGGAATGTTGGGGCGTCCAACCCTCGGACGCCTCCTTCCTTCTTTCTTTTTCTTTTGGGGCGGCAACAAAGAGGAGATTGGGGTGCCTCCTTTTCCATGAGAGGAAGAGAAGAGATGGGGTGGTGCATCATGATAGGGTGTGAGGTATTTTTCATGTTAAAAGGAGAATGGAGCACGTAGATAAATATCACATGGCATTTGGGTTTAGTCCTATTCTCCAATAGGATTCAAGATCTTGCTCTAACTCTAACTAATCTTTGAATCCAATCCTTACCAATTTAGGTATTAGTTATAACAAACTAACTAATTGGATCCTAGCCCAATTAGACCCCAACCCAATTGAGAATTAGTTAGATTAAAATCCTATTGATCCATGGATGGAGATCAGGTGCTTCATTTGATATTCGGGCTTGATCCAATCAAGCCTATTATTCAAAGGGTTAGATCCAATCCAAGCCTATATAAAACTAATTAAATTATATTCAATTTATAATAATTTTAAATTCATGTATCTCTAAGATCAATTGGAATAAGTCCTGTTATTCAATAGGGCTGCATCCAATTAATCCAAAGCCAATCTAATTGAATCCAATTCAATTAGATCTAATCCAATCTTCATTGCTCAATCAAATTGAGTTAATTAATAATTATATTATTAATTAATTATTTTTCTAATTTACTAACTATTAGTAAATAATTTATTGCAATCTTTGTATAAGATTAATCATTAATCAAATTGATAATTAAACCTTTCAACAATTCATAATTGTTGATCAGATAAGTACTTCTATGTCTGTGACCCCATAGGTTCGAACCTAAACCAGTAGCATAAGAACAATTCTTGTACTAATCGATATAACCATCTAGCAATAGGACCCGACGTCCAGATAGGCCGAATATATGCCTAGCAACACTCTAAAACCCATGTGGATATTGTTACTGTATAATTCATCCCTTTGATACTTGATGCTCAAGGATGACTAAGGGTAAACTGCCAACCTAGAAAGAGTGGTCCACATTATGTCTTAACCTCAAAAATTCTATGACTCTTCACTAGGACTACTTTGGCAAAAATTTTGCTGAATTAGAATACAATGATGCATCATCTCCAATTTTACTTGAAGCGGTCAATCCTATTTTGACTTGCACTCAGACTTCACAAGTACTTGACTGTACTCAAAAATCTTCCATCATTGAATTAAAAATTCAGGTAGTCCGGCACTAAAGCACAGTGAGTTGCTTGCAAGTCATCGAGACAGTGTCAGGTCTAAGGGACACATATACCCATATCCCATCAGAGCAATCCCTGACAGAGAGTGCTCCGAAAGTGGTCACACTCAGTGAAATGTACTCCTACATATCATTCGTATGCCATACCTATGTCACCACACGTTTTGGTTAAGAGAACAACCAACTAATATGGCATACAACAACCTACACTCGATACAATTATTATCTTTGTAATAATTGTATCATTTGGTCACGAGCAGGATTTAAGAACCACATAATAAATCCTCCTTAATCATTTTGAAAGTAGTTCTAAGGACTTCATCATAACATATGAGTTCTATTTTAGAAGATATATTTCTTATGATGAATCTGCCAGATAACATTT
Organism: Elaeis guineensis; assembly: GCF_000442705.2. Taxonomy (NCBI): domain Eukaryota; kingdom Viridiplantae; phylum Streptophyta; class Magnoliopsida; order Arecales; family Arecaceae; genus Elaeis; species Elaeis guineensis. The sequence continues at coordinate 51,520,201 of NC_026001.2, read as the reverse complement.
ATCATTCTATAATTCATATACTTATATGGAGCACAATCATCTACAACCTAGATTATTGACTTTAGGACATATTTTCCAAAACAATGAAAGGTGTAATTCCCAACTCACTAATGAACTTCTGCAATCACATTGCCTCCTTTGCAGCATCCGATGTAGGAATGTATTTCGCTTCGTATATAGAATCGGCCACAGTATGTTGCTTGAAACTATTCCAGCAAATAGCTCCTCCATTCATGGTAAATACGTAGCCCGACATACTTCTGCTATCATCACAATATGACTGAAAATTGAAATCAGTATATCCCACAAGTTTCAGATCGGTATCTCCATAGATAAGCCATTGGTCTTTAGTATTTCTCAAATACTTAAGAATTGCTTTCGCAATCTTCCAATGCTTCTTATCTGGATCAGACTGGTACCTACTCACTACCCTTAGTGAATAAGCCACATCCGACCTCGTACATATCATAGCGCACATGATAAATCCCACTGCGAAGCATATAGTATTCTACTCATGTGCTCTCTCTCCTCAGAAGTAGTCGAACAATCCTTCTTGGAAAAATTAATCTCATGGTCTATCGGAAGGTAGCCTTTCTTAAAATTATCCATGTTGAACCACTTCGACAGGATATCGATGTACAAGGTTTGGGACAATCCAAGCAACCTTCTAGATTTATCTCTATAGATCTTCATCCTGAGGATGTAGGATGCTTCTCCTAAGTCTTTCATGAAGAATTGTGATGATAACCACAGCTTCACACTCTGTAAAGTCAGGATGTCATTTTCTAGTAACAGTATATCATCCACATACAGCACAAGGAATATGACTACAGAATCGGAAGCCCACTTGTAGATGCAAAGCTCTTCTCTGTTCCTAACGAAGCCATACATTTTGATCAGCTTATCAAAACATATGTTCCAACTCCTAAACGTCTGCTTAAGTCCATAAATAGATCTTTTTAGCTTGCACACTTTCAACTAATCTGTGGATGTGAACTCTTCAGATTGTATCATATACACCTTTTCTTCTAGCTTCCTATTAAGGAAAGCAGTTTTGACATCCATTTACCAAATTTTATAATCTAAGTGTGCAGTGATAGCAAGCATAATCTGGATGGACTTGAGCATTGCCACAGGAGAGAACGTCTCGTCATAGTCAATACTATAATGCTGACGATATCTTTTGGCAACTAGAAGGACTTTATAGGTCTCTACCTTCCCGTCTGCTCCTCTTTTCTTTTGAAAATCTATTTACACCCTATGAGTTTAATCCTTTCGGATGGATCAACTAATGTTCATACACCACTGATCTCCATGGATTCCATCTCGAATTTCATGGCCTCAAGCCATTTCTGAGAGTCGGGCCTTTGCATAGCCTCCATATAGGTGATCGGATCCTCATCCTGTTAGATGTGTGCCCTAGATGCTAGATTGACTGATACATTCCTGTATAAATCTAAGGGCAAATTTATAATTTTGACTATAAATAAATAAAAGAGTTATTCTACTATCACATTGTATACATTATATCTGTGATATATCCTTTGAGTTAGTAGAAATGTTAATTCATATTTTTAAGAGTTAAAAATTTAAGGTATGAATTTACATAACTAACTCATAAATAGCTCCTGACCATAGGATCATCATGAGGATGGTGATCGATCTGGAAGGTTGGTGTACGATCACTTCCTTAAGGTAGATGTGTCTTGAGTCTATGGGTGGAGACATCGAAGCGAGAGTACAGATATTCATTGAGAATGAGAGTACTAAGCGTGACCATCTTGAGCAGTCATAAGAAAGTCTACCTTCTCATCGATGACTAGCTCGATGCTGCAGCTGTGTGTCTAGTTCTTTGACCTGAGGTACATTGACAGTTCACCATGAGTGTGTTATAGTTTGACTACACCATAACTCGATCTTCTAGCCATTCAAAACTCTGAGGTGTATGTTGACTATAGCATGTTCATTGTAGGAACCAGATCGTACCAAGATGGGATCTATCAACTTCGGTAGATAAGAGTAGTCCTATGATGATCGAAAGATCGAGTCCTTAAGCCCATGACCATGGCAGAGTGAAATAATGAAAAAGAATTTTTCATTAAGGTTCACATCAGACTCAAATCAATCGATTGATTATATGATGATGTTGGGTTTGACGAGTTCACCTTAACTCTAATTCAGTCGGGACTCATGATAGAGGAACTCAATCACACAAGTAGCTACACCGAGAGGTTCATCTTCATTTCTGATGGGTTGCCACCATATACTGCTAGGTGTCACTAGTGAATTTTGAGAGCAATTAGAATGATCTTGATGATCGATCATTCTAATTGTCTGAATCAGAAGAGTTTTGGTCCATCGAAAGGAGTTTCGATGATGTCGATGATGAGATCACGATATGTCTCATTACCATATGAAAATGAACCTAACTGAGTCACACAAACAAGAGTTAGGATCTGGATGTCATCAATAAAGCTAACCCAGTTCGATTGATTTGGATTAGATCCAATTAGGTTCAAGAAAATCGTGCTAGCACACGATTGAGCCTAAATTTCTATTCGTGTAATCTTTTCTATCTCGACTGAGCCAAATATGATTTGACTCACCCAGAGAACCTCGAGAAGATTTCTCTCAGTCTGACTGGAGCCAGTCCAGCTCAGAAAGGACTTATCTTAATTCATGAGATGAATTTAAGACAACACCTGCTAATTTCTGTCACCTGCCATTTCCGTTTTAGGACATTGGTCAAACGTTGACCCATGAACCTTGGACTGAAGGCCACTTGGCAAGAGGTCATTGGAGAGTTTTTGTGGAGTGTCCACCTGCTAAATTAGCCCTCAAAGTAGATTTCATATTCAGATTGAGCCTGCGCCCCAAGTGGTAAGGATAGAGTCCCATGAGATGAGGACTCTGATCCCTTGATCAACTTGGACTGTGGGGCGCAAATCTCACTGTGCTTATCCAGTGTTAGCACCAATAGTAGGAGGGATTGTGGAGATTCTTATCTGATATGATCAGATGATATCACTCCATCAATCAAAATTTTTCTAAAATTAATTGAAATTTTCTAATTGATCGAATGATGTGGCACTACATGGCGCAGCAGGGTTTATTTAAACCCTGTCTACACCTAGGGTTTAGAGACTCTACACAATAACCAACAAAAGCCTGAATTCTCTCTACTTCTCTATGCCCCCTCTACTCCTTTCCCTCCCCTCTTCACATCCAAGAGGTTGGGCTCCATTTGGTGCTTGTCCAAGGCGTGGTGGCTTCCTGATTAGAAGGCTACAGAGATTTTTCGAGAAGCTGCTGCTCCAGCTTCAGAAGATCTTTTAAAGATCTTCTAGATCCAAATTTTGGAGCAAAGATTCATGAGGAGAAGATGATTCAGATCTTGCTCGAGTGGATATAGGTAGAGGCCAGGCGACTGCATGGCTATTTAAGAACCTTGGGCATTGCTGTGATCATCTACAGGATAATCTAGTTATCCTAGAGGTATTTCTCTGTTCTTCATATTTTTAGATTTAATTTTAGATTTAATATCAGATAATAGAAATTAGATCTAATATATCTTAGATCTAAAATATTATAGGATAATTTTTTTGAAATATTTCATCCCAGATCTCATTAGATCTGGAAGATCCTACAAGGAAAAAGTCGGTTTTTCCTTCAACTGGTATCAGAGCTAGGTTGATGACTCTATTTCAGATCTAATTTAGATCTAATTTTTATTTTTATTTATTTGATATTAATAGATTTTAGATATCACATCAGATATGATAGGATCTAAAATTAAAAAAATTTAAAATTAAATCTAAGTAGATCTACATGTATGAGATGCATGACTAGACTAGGAGTAGTTTGATCTATGAATAGTCTTATAATTTTATGTTTTAATATGATTAAAATATAAATTATATTTAATTTATTTTTTATTTTTTTGATGTTATAAATATTATATTCAAATCAAAAAATAAAAAATAAAATTTTAATTAATACATAAGATTGATCTGTTGCATGTCTAGATTAGTTGTAGAATTATTCTAGTAACTGTCAAGAATAGATTTCATATTAAATAGTTTAATTTAAATCTCATTTTTTAGATATTATATGTGATGTATCAGATCTAAAAGCATGTTAATTAGATCAGATTTTAATACATGAGATGTATGCAAAGCATGTATAAGTTAGATCTGAAATTATATATGTGATATGTAACTTAGATCTAACTAGTTTTATAGTTAAATTAATATTTCTAATTAAGGTATTCCTTATGGCCGTCTGGTCATAAGAATAAAGTAGGATTTAAGACCCTCTCCTTCCATTCAATGGGGTGTTCTTATGGCGTGTAGGGGTGCTGTACATTCATCCTTAATCAGAAATCAAAATTTACTTTTCTGCAAAATCCTAGATCCTGAAACTCTAAGATTTATTTTACATATTTTGTTTATGAACTCAAGACTTAATTAATGAATTAAGCTTATGAAATCTAATTAGGTCTAAAATTGAGAATTTCAGATTTAAGTCATTTTTATAAAATTAGGTTCGAGCTTGGGTAGCTCAATTAGGTCTAGCAGTTGATCAAACCAAATCAAAAGTTGGTTAGGTGGGATCATGAAAGCTAATAATTGACCAACCTAATAGGATTAAGTCTAAATCAAGGTCGAATCACATTTAGATATGACTCGATCAAGTTAAGATCTAATTTAGCTCAGTGGTTAGAGCCTAGATTGTAGACTAATCCAATTGGTTCTGGTTCGACAATTTGGTGTCTAAGGTAAGTTGGACAGATGCGACCGACTGATTTTTAATTGGGAGCTACTCGACTTGAATACGTTCTTGTCAAGTTAATGGCATATCCCTCCCACCGATCTCACTTACCTGGCCATATGTGTTGATTCAATTCTGATTTGAGGTGGCTAACAATTCGAGCTAACCCATGTCACTAGGTTAGTCATAATTGTTATGACTATGTCTAGTCAAGTTTAATGAGACCTAAATCAAATCTTCCTATGAAAACATTAAGTCTAAGATCTTCCACCATTGTGGATGTGTGGGCCCTTCCTGAGGTTGATTGTTCTAGGCTGGTTACAGTGGCTCAGTTGCACCGAAAAGATGTAACTATGTCTATTAGGCATTGGATGCTACGGATTAGAGGATGGGTTGTGCTCAATATTTTGGATACGGTGAGGGATCCAATTAGGAATCTAATTTGTGCAAATGGTGGGTCTGACTTAACTAAGGATTGGGGCAATATTCTGAACACGGTGAGCTTCATGAATTAGAGATCAAGTTTAGGATGCACCATGATTAGAGAATCATTGGACAAGAGTTGTCCACTCATCGGTTGACCCATCACCAATAACTGTTAGGTGAGGTGGTGAGCCAGTCGGTGAGACCGCATCACCCACTAGAAATCACTAATTACAGAGATTTTAACATCTCTACCTAGGGAGTGTAGGGATCTGAGAAAATAGTGGGAGCCTAATTTGTTTAAAAATAAAACCCCTAAACAAATTGGTTAAGTCTGATTACAAAATCTAACTAGAAACTTTTGACTCTCTATAGGAAACATGTCTGCATCCAACCCCCTGACCAAAATACTAGACACCCACAGATTGACTGGATCTAATTTCAAAGACTGGTTGAGGAACTACAGAATTATTCTGGATTCTGAGAAACTGACTCATGTCTTGGACTAGGACCCACCTGTCATACCAGCACGTCCGACTGCTAAATAGAGAGCGTCTCTAAAAAAATAGATGGATGACGATAACAAAGCCAGGTACTACATGTTGGGTGCCATACTGATGACTTGCAGTGCCAGTATGAGAATATTATGACTACCCGCCAAATGTTGGCTCACCTACAAGAGTTGTTTGGTGAACAAAGTCACGCAGCCAAGTATCAAGTCTGCCAAAGACTTTTTAAGGCTAAATTACGTGATGGGCAGTCGGTCCAAGATCATTGTTTGACAATATCAAGGACCTTGAGGAGCTTGAGAAGCTCAGTGTCATCTTAGACAGGGATTTTCATATTAATGTGATCCTTCAGTCCTTGTCTAATGCATATGGTCAGTTCATCATGAACTTCCATATGCATAAGATGCAGTGTACCTTGGCTGAGTTAATGAATATGTTAGTTATGGCTGAGCTTTCTTTGAAGGGTTCAAAAGACTTAGTCCTTATAGTGGAGCGGACTTCTTTCAAGAGAAAGTCTTTTGAAAGGAAGAAGAAATCTGCGAAGAAGCAGAAGTGGATGGGAAGAAGAAGAAGACGGAATCGAAGAAGAAGACTGCTGAAAAGAAAAAATATTTTTACTATAATTCAGACGGCCATTGGAAGCGAAACTATCCTCAGTACCTTGCCATCCTGAAGAACAAGAAGGATGGTCCTTCTGGAGGTATGCTCGTTATAGAATCTAATCTTACGATTTCCTCTGCATCCAGTTGGGTACTTGACTCTGGTTCTAGTGCTCATTTGTGCACTTCTATATAGGATCTTGAGGAGAGCAGGAAGCTAAGGGATGGGGATATGACCCTACACATCGGGAATGGAGCAAGAGTTGCTGCTGTGGCCATGGAAATCTACCCTCTGCGATTATCGTTAGGATTAGATTTAGTTCTTAGAGATTGTTATTATGTGCCTGCAGCAAGCAGGAATTTAATTTCTGTTTCATGTTTAGCACAAGAAGGCAATGTGATTAGCTTTCATAAGAACCATTGTAACATATTTTATAAAAATAATAAAGTTACAAATGGTTTTCTTATTAATGGTCTCTATCAGCTACATATTGATGTATCTGTATTTCATATCAAGTAAAATGTGAATGCCATGAGAATTAAAAGGCCTAGAGATAGTATAAATGATAAGTATCTGTGGTACCTAAGGTTAGGTCATATAGCGGAAGACAGGGTTAACAAATTGGAGAAATTTGAGCTATTGAGTCCGTTGACTTTCGAGTCATATCCAATTTGTGAATCATGCCTTCAAGGCAAAATGATCAAGCTCCCTTTTACAGGACATAGGGAAAGGGCCCCAGACCTACTTGTCCTAGTACATACAGATGTGTGCGGCCCATTTGATGTGCTGGCTAGAGGCAAATATGTCTACTTCATTACCTTCACCGATGATATATCTAGGTACGGGTATGTGTTTCTAATGAAACACCAGTCTGAAGCCTTTGAAAAGTTCAAAGAATTTAGACATGAGGTAGAAAAATAAATAGAAAAACCCATTAAGGTTCTTCGATCAGATCGAGGAGGTGAATACCTTAGTCGGAAGTTCCTAGACTATCTTAAGGACAATGGCATAGTCTCTCAATAGACTCCACCTGGAATGCCACAACTCAACGGAGTTTCAGAATGGAGGAATCGGACCCGATTAGATATGGTCCGTTCCATGATGAGCTTCACGGACCTCCCTGAGTTTCTTTGGGGACACTGTCTCATGATAGCAATATATGTATTGAATAGGGTTCCCTCTAAAACCGTTCCTAGCACACCGTATGAGATATGGCATGGTAAGAAGCCAAGTCTGAGTCATCTCAGAATTTGGGGTTATCCAGCTCATGTCAAGAGACAGTAGGCGGACAAGTTAGAGTTCAGATCTTTTAGAGCTTGGTTCATAGGATATCCTAAAGAGTCATTAGGATACTATTTCTATATTCCGAAAGATCACAATGTGATTATGAATCGACAAGCTATTTTTCTTGAAAAATAGTTTATTCAAGATGGTGGCATCGAAAGAATAATTAAGCTCAAGGAGAATGTCTCCCAAGAGCAACGAGCTAAGGAACCTGAGGAACCAAATTAATTAGAACCAGTCCTAACATAACTTCTTCCACCTCGTAGATCGACTAGGGTTTTCCGTCCTCCTGAAAGGTACTTAGGTACTATACAAGAGGAAGTAGAGAAAATGTTCCTCATGAAAAATGGGGCTCATGGTGATGACCCCAAGACCTATGATGAGGTGATATCAGATATCGACTCTGAGAAATGGTTATAGACAATGAGATCAAAAATTGACTCGATGCACTCAAACCAAGTCTGGACCTTGGTAGATCCACCTGAAGGTATTGTACCTATTAGGTATAAATAGATTTTCAAGAGAAACATAGATGCAGATGAGAATGTGGAGACATTCAAGGCTAGGCTCGTAGCGAAAGGTTATAGTCAGCGCGAAGGCATTGACTATCAGGATACCTTTTTGCCCGTAGTCATGCTAAAATCCATCCGCACATTGCTTGCTGTTGCAGTCTATTTCAATTATGAAATATGACAGATGGATGTGAAAACGACGTTCTTAAATGGATATCTTGAAGAAGATATCTATATGGAACAGTCATTTAGTTTCACATCCAGTGATGATGATCACAAGATCTGCAAGCTGCAAAGGTCCATTTATGGACTTAAGCAAGCATCTCGGAGCTGGAATACTTGTTTCAATGATGTGATCAAAATATTTGGTTTCATCAAGAACGAGGAGGAACCATGTGTGTTCAAGAAGGTCAGTGGGAGCGCAGTTGTCTTCCTCGTACTGTATGTAGATGACATCCTTTTGATTGAAAATGATATTTTCATGTTGACCTCAGTCAAAATATGGTTGTCTAAGGAGCTCTTTATGAAAGATCTAGGAGAGGCATCCTTTATACTAGGTATTAAGGTCTATAGAGATAGACCAAATAGGATGCTGGGACTCTCACAGAAGATATACATAGAGGAGGTGCTAAAAAGGTTTAGCATGAAAAACTTCAAAAGAGGTTTAGTACCTTTTAGACATGGCATTCATCTCTCCAAGAAGATGTGTCCTAGCACACCCGAGGAAATTGAATGCATGAGCAAGATCCCTTATGCTTCCGCAATAGGGAGCCTCATGTATGCCATGCTATGTACACGACCTGATATAGCCCATGCTATGAGTGTCGCAAGCAGATATCAGTCGAATCCAGATGAAGAGCACTAGACTTCTGTGAAATGTATCCTTAAGTACTTGAGAAGGACTAAGGATATGTTTCTAGTCTTTAGGAATGGAGAACTCCAGGTTCAGAGATTTACAGACTCAAACTTTATGTTTGATATAGATGATCGAAAGTCGACATCTGAAAGTCTGTTCATTTACAATGGTGGTACAGTTAGCTGAAAGAGTTCCAAGCAGACGATGATTGCTGATTCCACCATGGAGGCAGAGTATATTGCTGTATCGAAAGCTGTGAAGGAGGCATTCTGGTACAAGAAGTTTGCCGCAGAGCTTGCAGTGATATCATTGGATGCCATCCCTCTTTACTGTGATAATAATGACACCATAGCCCTAGCTAAGGAGCCAAGGTCTCACCAGAAGTCCAAGCATATCGAGCGGCGATTCCATCTGATCTATGATTACCTCAAAAAAGGTTATGTCGAGGTTAAGAAAGTCGACTCCACAGACAATGTGACAGATCTGCTGACAAAGCCATTAGGCCAACAAAAGATCGAAGCCCACCTTGAGAAGATGAAATTTAGATATGTAGCCAATTGGCATTAGGTCAAGTGGGAGTTTGTTAGATGTGTGCCCTATATGTCAGATTGGCTGACACATTCCTGTACAAATCTAAGGATAAATTTATAATTTTAATTATAAATAAATAAAAAGGTTATTCTACTATCACATTGTGTACATTATGTCTGTAATACATTCTTTGAGTTAGTAGGAATGTTAATTCATATTTTTAAGAGTTGAAAATTTAAGGTATGAATTTACATAACTAACTCATAAACAGCTCCTGACCATAGATCATCACGAGGATGGTGATCGATCCAGAAGGTTGGTGTACGATCACTTCCTTAGGATAGATGTGTCTTGAGTCTACGGTGTGGAGACACCGGAGCGAGAGTACAGATATTCATTGAGAACGAGAGTATTGAGCGTGACCACCTTGAGCAGTCATAAGGAAGTCTACCTTCTCATCGATGACTAGCTCGATGCTGCAGCTGTGTGTCTAGTTCTTTGACCTGAGGTACATCGACAGTTCACCTTGAGTGTGTTATAGTTTGACTACACCATAACTCAATCTCCTAGCCATTCGAAATCCTGAGGTGTATGTTGGCTGTAGCATGTTCATTATAGGAACCAGATCGCACCAAGATGGGATCCATCAACTTCGGTAGATGAGAGTAGTCCTATGATGATTGAAAGATCGAGTCCTTAAGCCCATGGTCATGGCAGAGTGAAATAATGAAAAAGAGTTTTTCATTGGAATTTCACATCAGACTCGGATCAATCGATTGATTCATATGACTGATGTTGGGTTTGATGAGTTCACCTCAACCCTAATTCAGTCGGGACTTATGATAGAGGAACTCAATCACACAGGTAGCTGCACCGAGAGGTTCGTCTTTATTTCTGATGAGTTGCCACCATATACTACTAGGTATCAGCGATAGATTTTGAGAGCAATTAGAATAATCTTGATGATCGATCATTCTAATTGTCTGAATCAGAAGAGTTCTGATCCATCGAAAGGAATTTCGATGATGTCGATGATGAGATCATGACATATCTCATTATCATATGGAAATAAATCTAACTGGGTCACACAAACAGGAGTTAGGGTCTGGATGTCATCAATTGAGCTAGCCCAGTTCGATTGATTTGGATTAGATTCAATTAGGTTCAAGGAAATCGTGCTAGCATACGATTGAGCCTAACTTTCTCCTCGTGTAATCTTTTCTATCTCGACTGAGTCAAATATGATTTGACTCACCCAGAGAATCTTGAGAAGGTTTCTCTCAGTCTGACTGGAGCCAATCCAGCTCAGAAATAACTTATCTTAATTTATGAGATGAATTTAAGATAACACCTGCTAATTCCTATCACCTGCCATTTCTATTTTAGGACATTGGTCAAACGTTGACCCATGGATCTTGGACTGAAGGCCACTTAGCAAGAGGTCATTGGAGAGTTTTTATGGAGTGTCCACCTGCTAAATTAGCCCTCAAAGTAGGCACCATATTCAGATTGGGCGTGCGCCCCAAGTGGATAAGGATAGAGTCCCATGAGATGAGGACTCTGATCCCTTGATCAACTTGGATTGTGGGGTGTAAATCTCACTGTGCTTATCCAGTGTTGGTGCCAACAGCAGGAGGAATTATGGAGATTCTTATCTAATATGATTAAATGATATCACTCCACCAATCAAAATTTTTTTAGAATTAATTAAAATTTTTTGATTGATCGAATGATGTGGCACTATATGACACAGTAGGGTTTATTTAAACCCTATCTGCGCCTAGGGTTTAGAGACTCTGTGTAATAACCAATAAAAACCTAAATTCTTTCCACTTCTCCATACTCCCTCTACTCCTTTCCCTCCCCTCTTCATGTCCAAGAGGTTGGGCATCCATCTGGTGCTTGTCCAAGGCATGGTGGCTTTCTGATTAGAAGGCTGTAGAAATTTGTCGAGAAGCTGCTGCTCCAGCTTCAGAAGATCTTTTGAAGATCTTTCAGATCAGATCCAGATCTTATTTTTAGAGCAAAGATTCATTAGGAGAAGATGATCTAGATCTTTCTTGAGTGGATACCAGTAGAGGCCAGACAACTACATGGCTATTTAAGAACCTCGGGCATTGCTGCGATCATCTACAGGATAATCTAGTTATCCTAGAAGTATTTCTCTATTCCTCATATTTTTAGATTTAATTTTAGATTTAATATTAGATAATAAAAATTAGATCTAATAGATCTTAGATATGAAATATCGTAGGATAATTTTTTTGAAATATTCCACCCCTGATCTCATTAGATTTGGAAGATCCTACAAGGAAAAAGCTGATTTTTCCTTCACATCGTTCTCATCAAGTTCGATGGGGTCACCATCTCGGATCAGAAAACTGTAGTATCTATTCGACTGATATGGTACTCTATCAGATCTTCTTAATGGTGCCTGTACTAGCTTCGAATTTGATTCATCAATCAAATCCATTTCTGTGTATGTTGGTCCTTCCACCTTATGAACTTTATCAAGTTCAGTTTTATAGGCATTAGCTCCTTCACCAAGAAATTCTTTTTCCAAAAAGACTACCTGGCTGCTGACAAACACCTTTTATTCTGCAACGAGATAGAAGTAGTACCCTTTAGTTTTCTTTGGTTACCCTACAAATAAAAATCTATCGAACTTCGATCCAAACTTATCTATCTTTAAATGCTTGACATAAGCTGGACACCCTCAGACCCTAAGGTGTGAGAGCATCGGTTTATGTCCAGTCCATATCTCATATGAAGTTTTATCGATGGACTTATTGGGCACTTTATTCAGAATGTAGCATACAGTTTCTAGAGCATATCCCGAAAAGAAGATTGGTAGACTCACAAAGCCCATCTGGATCGGACCATATCTAACAAGATTCGATTTCTCCTCTCCGATACCTCATTATGTTGTAGTGTTCCAGGAGGGATCCACTATGAGAGAATCTTATTCTCTTCTAGATATGTCAGAAACTCACTGGTGAGGTATTCACCTCCTCGATCTGACTATAGGATCTTAATACTCTTTCAAGTTTGTTTCTCTACATCAGTACGGAATCATTTGAACATTTCAAATGATTCTAACTTATGCTTCATAAGATAGACACACCCATTCTTGATAGGTCATCTATAATTGTAATGAAGTAGTAGTCTTCTCCTCTGGCATTTATGTTCATAGTCCTGCATACATCAGTATGTATTAGGCCTAGGACATCACTGGCTCTTTCACTTTTTTCCTTAAAAGGTGACTTAGTCATCTTACCAAGTAGACAGGACTCTCAGATAGGCAATGATTCATAATCATCTATCTCAAAGATACGTTCCTTGATCAACCTGTCAATCCTATTCTTGTTCACATGATCAAGTCTACAATGCCAAAGGTAGGATTCACTGACATTATCTAATTTAGGATGTTTACTGGGTGTGTACATTATACTAACAGACCATGATATTATGTATATACCATGTTTCAATTATTCACGTATAATTGTAGTATCATTCATAATGATATCATAAAAATCATCTTTTATTATAAACTTGTAACCAAATTTGGTCAAAAAGCCTATAGAGATGACGTTCATCAAAAAGGAGGAACAAAAATGATAATCATTTAACATGACACTACTGACTCGAAGACAAGCTGCAAAGTTCTCAAGGCCAGAACTAGAACAAGACTTCCATCTCCAATGTTAAGGAACCACTCGCCCTCTCGAAACTTTTTACTTACTTGCAGTCCCTACAATGAATTGCATATATTAATAGGACTTCTGATATCCAATACCCAGATAGCAGTATCACAAATAGAGAAATTACAAGGTGTTATCATATAAGTAACTTGTGAAGCAAATGCTTACTTCTTTCTCTTGTTTTTAGGCCTGTTTGGGTCAAGAGTGGCTATGTAAGTAGAACAATTCCTTTTCCAATGACTCAGCTTCTTGCAGAAGAAGCACTTTGCTTGGCTCTTGTCAACTTTTGATGGTTTGCTCTGCTTAGGATCGACGGCATGGGATTTTTGCACATTTTTCTTCTTTCTTCTCCTAGAGGATCGATGCCCTACAGATAAACCTCCCACTAAATTCACTAGCTCCTTCTGGAGCTGGTGATCCTTCTCAAAAGTCTGCATTAACCCTAGCAAACCATGGTAGTTTACTACAGGCTTCATCATTCTATAATGATCGAGAAAAGATAGGTAGAATTTTGGTAGCGAATTGAGGATAGCATCTTTGCCTAACTGTTCATGCAATGGAAGGCCAAGTTTGCTAAGGTGTTCAATCTGCTCAATTATGTACAATACATGATCGGTGACTGAAGCCCCCTCTCGCATACGGGCATTAAACACTGTGCAGGAGGTTTTATGTGTCTTCGCATCCTCAGAGATGTTGAAGGACTCATTCAACATTTGAATGATCTCCTCTGACTGTGCATCCTCAAACTTATGACTAAGTTCGTCATTCATGGCTACCCTCATCATGCAACGCACAGTCGTGTGGTTATTGAGCTACTTCATATAAGTGTCTCTCGCAGCACGAGGAGTATTGGCTACAGGTTCTTCAGATGCCTGATCTGTAAGGACGTACAAAATCCTCTCGTGCTCCAAGACTTTCTTCAACTTTTGATACCAGCTATCGAAGTTGGATCCGGTGAGCCTGTCGCTGTCTAATAGCATATGGAGGGATAGTATGTTGACCATAACTAAAAGAAAAAAATATTAGCCTATTAGTATATGAATTATTTTTTATCCTGAAGACATGGGCTTTAGTCTAAAGGTCTTCCCACTATTTTTATGAATTGGTATCCTCTATCTCAAACTTGAGGAATTATACAAATTTCTTAGTGGGTACTAGAATCCACACGGACTGCATTCGGGCCGAGTGTGGCTCGGCCAATCCTAGTGCATCCATGGATAGGTTCATAATCAATTATTTCTTCAAACAACTTCTAGCAATAAGTTTTACCTCAGGCTTCCCTTCACCAGGCATGTGGCGCCTCCACTGAAAATTTTGGTTAGGTCCAACCATTAACATGACACACCAAGTACATCCAACAAATGGATGTCCAGGCTCGAGTGTGGCTCGGCCAACCTGAGCATTGATCTGAAGGTATATCATGATGGTCATATGATGAAAGACAATTCTAATATGTAATAAACATCAGGCATGTGGTGCCTCCAATGCCTATTTGGAATATTGGACTCATTATCATGCATCTTAATGGGAGGTAATGACCAAGTTATCTCATAACTTTATCACTTTATAGATCTAATAATTTAGAAAATTTGATTTTATTGATTTGAGAATAAAAGAAGAAGTCAACCTGCAAGCTGCAAATCCTCCCACTGACTTCACCAAGTCATGTAAAGGATTAGACACAAGCTGGTCTAAAGACAGCTAAATTAGTCACACTGATTCATCTTAATTGCATGAGTTTGCATGAATCGACTAATGATCTAACCAAAATATAATCTACCATATTGGTCAGATAAGTAAGATCAGTAGGAGAGATATGCCCTTAACTTACTGTAGACGCATATAGGTGAATGCTCTTAATTAAAAATCACTTGATCAAATCTACCAAACTTACCTTAGACACTAATTGGTTAATTAGTTTTGATTTGATTTACCAGAAGATTCAAGCTCAACCACAGAGCCATGATCATGGTCCATTTATTAGGGTCAAACACATGGACTTGATCAAACAACAACTATCGAGATCGATTTAGAGAAATACTGATCTGATCTAATTCAATACTTGATTAGATTTAATTAATTTCTCTACATGGTCTATATGTGTTTCTAACCCTAGGTCTAACCCATTAGAAGGATCTAATTCATGCTAACCCTTTGCCCATCATTTAATGTGGTATCTTAATAATCTTCAATTCTCAAATCTACATCATTTAAAATTTAATTTATAATTAAGTGTGTGAAACATGTGTTTCAGTCTGTAGAACTATACTACAAGGGTTTCAGGTGAAGCATACCATATGTTTTAATACATGAAAATAAATTTTTATAATATATTTAATAATTAAACATACATAGGTGTGATCTAAACTTCATACATATATCTCATGTATCATGACAACCTTTAGATCAATACCGATTACATTATATGTAATATGCAATTCAGATATAAAATAATTTTATATCTAAATTTTATCCTATTGTAATGAATCATAAATTACTTTAGATCTAATCTAAATATATTTATGATCAAAATAATACATAAAAATCTGTTCGCTTTTCTTTTTCATGAAATCGGATCACAATGATATTCCTACACGTCATAAGAGAACCCATCGAATAGGCAAAAGAGAGATTAATCTCTTCAATCTCTTATGACCAAATGGTCTAGTGATCTTATCAATCCAAGTACTAGGCTACTAAGATCTAAAATTTAATTTCATATATAATTACATCAACATACAATTATTGATAAAACTATTTTGTGTCATGAACATATGATTGATCTTATCAATTATGTTCTTTATCTAATCTAATTAGATTTAATGTATCATATACATCATATCCGATTTGAAACATATCTTATACTAATTATAAAATATTAATTTCAAATTTGATATCATATAAAAAATTAATTAGATGTAAATATGAATGCATAAAGAATAAATTTCGGATAAAATCTATTTTCACGCAGTGCTGAATTCTGATAGGATTTAGATCTTGTTGGTGCAAAAATCCGCTTGCGCCGGAGAAGCTGGAGTCGGGGAAGCCGCGGTCGCCGCCGGGACCTGCAAGGGAAGTCTAAACCGGAGGTGGGGTTGCTCCGGCAAGACCCTCCGACGCTCAAGTCAGTTCTCTGCCTCAACAAGAATGGAGTGCTCGAACGGAGAATTTAGCAGAGTTTTGAGATAGGGAAAAGGAGCTTAAAGAATAACGTATCTGGATCCCCCTTTTATAGGCGGGGGAGGCAACGGATTGATGGCGACATTTGTAACCGCCTGGTAGTGGGCCGCCCATGGTCAGGGGAATTGATTGCGGAAGATAGTGGAGTGGACACGTGGCCATCACCTCGGCCCGCCACGTGGAATCTGTTATGAGGGGTGGAGCAGCGTCCGTTGTCAGCGGATAGGAGAATCGCATGGTATCCGTCGCAGGAGGTGGGGCAGGTTCGTGGCCGCCACTGTGGCTTGCCAGAGGATAGTGGAGCTGTGCGGAGTCCGCCGCAGGAAGTGGAGCAGGGCGGCTAGGGTTACTGCGGCCTGTCAGGGAATGATGGTACTGCGCGGAGTCTGCCATAGGAAGTGGAGCAGGGTCGTGGCCATTTTGAGGGCCTGTCAGGGGGCGTGGATCTGTCGATTGAAGCTCGACAACGGCCGGAGCCTAGCTTCTGGCGGGCTCCGGGTGAGGTCCTCCTGGCGGTAGGGGTCGTGAGCGGAGCCCGGCTCCCATAGGAGTCCGGGCGGAGCTGTTCTGATGTTGGCGGCGGAGTCCGGCTCTCGTAGGAGTCCGGATCGGAGCTGTGCTGATGTTGATATCGAGGGCGGAGCCCGGCTCCCGTAGGAGTCCGGGTGGAGCTGTGTTGCAGTTGATGTCGAGGGCGGAGCCCAGCTCCCGTAGGAGTCCGGGCGGAGCTGTGTTGCAGTTGATGTCGAGGGCGGAGCCCGGCTCCCGTAGGAGTCCGGGCGGAGCTGTGTTGCAGTTGATGTCGAGGGCGGAGCCCGGCTCCCGTAGGAGTCCGGGCGGAGCTGTGTTGCAGTTGATGTCGAGGGCGGAGCCCGGCTCCCGTAGGAGTCCGGGCGGAGCTGTGCTGCAACCAAAGTCAGAGGTGAAGTCCGGCTCCCGTAGGAGTCCGGTCGGAGCTTACCTGCAGTTTATGTCGGAGGTGGAGCCCGGCTCCCGTAGGAGTCCAGGCGGAGCTGTGCTGCAGTTGATGTCGAGGGCGGAGCCCGGCTCCCGTAGGAGTCCGGGCGGAGCTGTGTTGCAGTTGATGTCGAGGGCGGAGCCCAGCTCCCGTAGGAGTCCGGGCGGAGCTGTGTTGCAGTTGGTGTCGAGGGCGGAGCCCGGCTCCCGTAGGAGTCCGAGCGGAGCTGTACTCGCTGTCGGCGTTGGAGCCCGGCTCCCGTAGGAGCCCGGGCGGGGCTGCACTTGCTGTCGGCGGTGGAGCCCGGCTCCCGTAGGAGCCCGGGCGGGGCTGCACTTGCTGTCGGCGGTGGAGCCCGGCTCCCGTAGGAGCCCGGGCGAGGCTGCACTTGCTGTCGATTCCGTTAAGGGTTTCGGCTGGGGATATTTTATACCCAACACCAGTCCCCCACATCCGAGTTTGAATTTCAAATGAAGGAAGTACACAGAGGTACAGTCAGAACCGTCCCTTCGAATCCCGCGCCCTGCCGCTCCCAGATATTTTGGCATTAAATGAGCGCGTGCCGGAGTCTTTTCGAATTGGGGCGGTACGAGGGGACGCTTCGAAGACCCCGCAGGTACGCTGGCCTAGGTACGGCGCAATTATGACCCTACCAACCGCCAGCCGCCTTTAGCCATCTGCCACGGGGAGTGGGACACGCGTCGGATGCGGACTGGCCTGGGGGGATTCGAGATCATTATGGCGCCGGATCCCAGGGTCTATTTAAACCCGTCCTCCCCCCTTTCAGGCGTCCCACTCCATTTCTGATTTCTTGCTGGCGTCTGTCCTCTCCCTGAGAGTCTGCTCTAGCGAACGCCCTCTCGAGCCGTAGGCGCCTTCTGCTTCTCGCTCCCCAGGCCCCCAGAGCAAGATAGGTTAGTGCCAACCTTCTTCTTCTTACCGCCTAGGGGCTTCTCCTCTTTTCATTTCTTTTGTGTCTTCTTCCGAGTTGACCTTCGGCATCTTGCCCCCTTCTCGGTTTGCCTTTCCAGGGCCCTTTAGGTTCTCCCCCCCAAAAAAATGTCTTCCGACTCTTCTGCCTCCGTAAGTTCTGGGAGTTCTTCTGCTTCGAACCCCCAGGCCCCTGTCTCTGCGGACGAACCCGCGTTCGGGGCAGGGCCTCGCCCGATTTTCGCACCGGGCGCCATTCCATGTTCGTCGACTCGGACGAACTCCTTCTGATAAGGGCCCGATACGGGGTTCCTTCTGAGTACGACCTGGAGCTTCCTGGCCCCTCTGATCGGGCCAGCGCTCCCCCTCCTGGTCGCTTTTGTTTGTACCAGGAGGCATTTCGCGCCGGACTCCGGCTTTCGCTTTCAGTCTTTGTTGCCGCCTTCTTTCGCTTCTTAGACATTTCTCTCGCTTCCGTCGCCCCGAATTCCTTTAGGTTTTTGATAGGGTTTCTCTCTCTCTGCCATATAGCCGAGGTCCAGCCATCCCTCTCCCTGTTCAGACATTTCTACACCTTCAAACGCCATCCTTCAGCGAAGGACTGGTGGTACTTCTCCCCCCAGTTCGGTAAGAAGGGGTTGCTGAAGGGCGCCCCTTCTTCGATTCACAACTGGAAGGAGAAATTTCTCTTTGTCTACTGCCCGACCCTGGAACTAGGTCTGCCCCCTTGGGGGTCCCTAAGGGATTCCGTCCGCCGGGCTCCCAGCCTAGGAGAGGACGACCTCCAGGCTGCCCAGAAGCTTCTGAGTTATCCCGCTCCTTCCCTTCCTAACCTTCTGAGGGAGCAGCTTCTTTTCAACATCGGCCTGAGCCCTCAGGATCCAGCAAGTATTTATCTTTCCTTTTCTTGCCTTCTTCTTCTCTTTCTTTCTCTTCTTTTCTCTCTTTTTTTTTTTTTTTTTTTTCGACTCTGGACTGATCGGTGCTGCTTCTTCTTTCTTCTTTTCTTTTCCTATTTTGTATTTTTTTTTTCTTTTTTTTTTTTTTTAGCAATGGACGCCGAAGCCACACGGATGCTCGCCAAGGCTATGAGAGCCCAGAAGAGGAAGGGCGCGACGACCTCTGGTTCGGCGAAGAGGGCCAGGGTGGAGGAGACGAGCCTGGCCGCACCCGTCCAGGCGACCCCGGCCATCGACATTCCTTCGGATGCCGAGCCAGCGGCCCCCCGGGCTTCCCCAAGGAGCCCGCCGATCGGGGTCCCCGCTCCGGAGGTTCGCCCCACGGAGGCGCCCGTCGTGGGGAGGAGGAGGAAATCGGTGGCCCGCAGGGTGAGCAGCCACCGAGCCGCCACAGACGAGTCTGTCTGCTCCGAGGGGGGATCGGAGAACCCCTTCAATGACAAGGCTCTGATCCGGCGGCTGCTCGATGGCTGCATTCTGTCCGATGTCGTGGAGAGGATCGACTGCGCCGATCCCGAGCAGCGGGCCTGGGACACTTTGGGGTCCTTTCTTGAGGTAAGCGGATTTTTATTTACACAGTTGCTCGGTCTTTGTTGTAATTCTCTATCTGTCCTTGCAGATCGGGCACCAGCTCTTCGCCTATGTCGAGGCATCGGGCCGCATGAGAAGAGACCTTCTTCGGGCGGAGGAGCGCTGCCAAGACGAGGTTGCTCGTCTTCAAGCGAAGACGGCCGAGGTGGCCGCCCTCCGGGAGGCCCTAGAGAGAGAGAAACAAGACCGGAAAGAGGAAAGACGAGCCCGGGAGGAGGAGAGGCGAAGCTTGGAGGAGTCGGCAAGGAAGGTGGAGGCCGAGGTTGCCCATCTGGCCGAGCAAACTCCAGTTCTGGTCTCGGAGGCCAGGACCCTTGCGGTGGAGGAGTTCAAGGCCTCCGCGGAGATGAGGGAGCTGAACGTCCAATTTGGCCTGGAGGAGTTTACCAAGGGGTTCGAGCTCTGCCGAGAGAGGGTGGCCAGTAGATACCCCAACCTTGATCTCGGCTTTTTGGAGGAATCTGACGACGAGGCCGCCCCTTCGTCTGCTGCTACCGTAGTCGCACCCCCCACGCCGAGCTCTCCACCCCCTGCCCCGAGGTCTGAGACCTCCGATCTTGTATCTTTCTTTTGTCGCCATATTTCCTTTCCGCTTGTCTTCAAAATTAATCAATAAAGTCGAACTTCTTATTGTGGGTGGCCTTTCCTTCCCCCTGCTCCTTCTTTTCTGCCTTTTTTTCTTGTAGTGAGTTGGTCTTTGACGTTTGCTTCTTCCGATGGCAGTGTCCTGCCGAAGCACTCCCCTTGCCCCTGGGGGTCCCGCTGAAGTCAACTATCCAACGGCTGAAAAAGGAGGTCCTCCACCTGACGAAGAAGTTGAAGAAGTCGGAGGGCGAGCTCCGCCAGGCGAAGAAATGCTATTCCGAGGCCGCCGCTGAGGCCGCCCACTTCAGGAGTCTCCAAGTGAAGGCAATCATGGACTACAGCCGGAGGAAGGCGAACTTCACAAAGGAGCTCGAGGAATGTAAGAAGAGCGCCAGCGACCGAACCTGGGCTCAAGAAGCCAGGATCAGTGCCCTTAAGGTGGAGCTGTCAGCTGCGAAGAGGAGGATCGGCCAGCTGGAAGGGAACTCTTCCCGGCTCATAGCGCAGGATGAGCAGAAATGGTCGCAGAAGGTCTCCGACCTCCAGAAGCAGCTTCAAGATGCTGAGATGAGCCATGATGTGCAGCGTGCCAGCTGGCGCCGGCAGGTAGAAGAGTATAAAGGGAGATTCCGTCAAGTGGCGGACGAGGTCGTTCGTCTCCAGAGGCAGCTGGTTACTAGGGTGCAGCTTACTAACGCCCAAGATACCGAAGAGCTCCACGCCCTGAGAGGCACCGTCGAGGGGATTTCTGTCTCCCTTGGGGAGAAGACAGTCGAGCTGCAACAAGTAAAAATCCAACTGGGGCTTGAGCGGAAGGCCGTCGCGGACGCAGAGGCGGAGTCTGAAGTTTTGCGGAAGTGGCATCGGGAAGCGGAGGTTGAGAGCCGGCGACTTCGTCAGGCGTTCCAGGATATGCTGCAAAAGAAGGAAGAACTAGAGGAAACGGTGGAGAGCCTGAGGTAGTCCTGGTTGGGGGATGGAGGTGATCACCCTAGGTTAGAGGGAGCAGGACCTCCTTAGAGTTCTTTTGTAGTCACCCCCTTTTTGCAGCTGCCCCTTTTTTTTTCTTGTCGTTTTGTCCCTCTTTCTCTGGCCGTCCTGGCCCTGTAGTACATATATCGAAAATGAGGAAAAAGCTCTTTGTGTTACCTTATTCGTGCATAGCACCGATATTGTCGTTCGTTGACCCTCTCTCGTCGTTTGGCCTGTTTGGCTTAGAGGTCGTCGTGGGAAGGGGCTCTTCCCTTTCTTCTGATCTCATCATGTGGCCAAGCCTCGCCACCATTTTTGACCCTTGCTGGCGAAGTAGCGGATGGAGCGCGGCTTTCTCAGGAGCCCGGGCGAAGTCTTTCTTGGCGGCGGAACCCAGCTCCAGTAGGAGTTCGGGCGAAGCTTCCCTGGTGGCAGAACCCGGCTCCCGTAGGAGTCCGGGTGAAGCTTACCTTGGCGGTGGAACCCGGCTCCCGTAGGAGTCCGGGTGAAGCTTTCCTTGGCGGCGGAATCCGACTCCCGTAGGAGTCCGGGTGAAGCTTTCCGGGCGGCAGAACTCGGCTCCCGTAGGAGTCCGGGTGAAGCTTACCTTGGCGGCGGAACCCGGCTCCCGTAGGAGTCTGGGTGAAGCTTTCCTTGGTGGCGGAACCCGGCTCCCGTAGGAGTCCGGGTGAAGCTTTCCTGGGCGACGGAACCCGGCTCCCGTAGGAGTCCGGGTGAAGCTTACCTTGGCGGCGGAACCTGGCTCCCGTAGGAGTCCGGGTGAAGCTTTCCTTGGCGGCGGAACCCGGCTCCCGTAGGAGTCCGGGTGAAGCTTTCCTGGGCGGCGGAACCCGGCTCCCGTAGGAGTCCGGGTGAAGCTTACCTTGGCGGCGGAACCCGGCTCCCGTAGGAGTCCGGGTCTTCCATTTTGCTTGAGCCGGTGCGAGGTTCTCGTTATCAGCCTGGCCTGTGGGGGCGCGTTAGGGCGCTGTAAGGCCTCTCCCCCCTCCGGTCTAAAAGAACCGGGCCTTCAACTTTGCTCATGTCAGGACGAGGTTCTCCTCCTGTTCCTGACATGGCTGTGGGGGCACATTAGGGCGTTGCAAGGCCTCTCCCCCCATCCGGTCTAAAAGAACCGGGCCTTTGACTTTGCTCAAGTTAGGGCGAGGTTTTCCTCCTGTCCCTAACAGGGCTGTGGGGGCACATTAGGGCGTTGTAAGGCCTCTCTCCCCATCCGGTCTAAAAGAATCGGGCCTTTGACTTTGCTCATGTTAGGGTGAGGTTTTCCTCCTGTCCCTAACAAGGCTGTGGAGGCACATTAGGGCGTTGTAAGGCCTCTCCCCCCATCCGGTCTAAAAGAACTGGGCCTTTGACCTTGCTCATGTCAGGATGAGGTTCTCCTCCTGTTCCTGACATGGCCGTACTTTTGGAGGAATCATATCCGGTCATAATACATCCACGCTAGGTGGGAGGAGCATGTTAGCTAAAAAGAAAGGTAGATTCAAAGCGAAATAGTAAGCGATACATTTACAGCATTCCCGCTCCTTCTTGAGGCCCTCCGGCGATGGAGTCGATGGTCCCGATAGGAGGCCGGTCCCCGGGCTGCTCCTCCCTTTTCTGCAGTTCGGGCAGTGGGAGGGCTCTTGGCCGGTCTCCTCTACCCTCAGGCCTGCGACGGATGAATCTGTCGAGTCGACCTCGCCGGATGAGCTCCTCGATCTCATCCTGGAGCTGGATGCATTCTTCGGTGTCGTGGCCGTGGTCGCGGTGGTAGAGGCAGAACTTGTTGGGGTTGCGCTTCCCGGGGTGCGTGCGCATCCTCTCCGGCCTAGGGAGCAGCTCCCTGACCTCCATCAGTACCTGGGCCTTCGAGGCGTTGAGGGGGACGTAGTTGCAGAACTTCCCTGGCGGGGAACCCCGCCGAAACCTGTTGTCCGGGCTTCTCTGCCTGCGTGCCCTGGGGGGAGTATGGGCCGCTTATGTCCAGGAGGGGATCGGGAGCGAGGCCGGGCTTCCTTTGGCCTCTTCTCGACTGCGGGCTTACTAGAATCTCCCGCCTGACGCTCCCTCGTAGTTTCTTCGTCCTTCATTTTGAAGGCCTCTTCCGCTCGGGCGTATCCTTCAGCCCGAGCCAGTAGATCAGCAAAATCTCTGGGGTACTTCTTCTCCAGGGAGTACAAGAGGTCATTCTTCTGAAGGCCGCCCTTCAGGGCGGCCATGGCAACTGACTGGTCCAGGTTTCGGACCTCCAATGCCGCGATGTTGAAGCGATTGACGTAGGCCCGGATGGACTCCCCTTCCCTCTGCTTGATGTTGATGAGGGACTCCGAACCTTTTCGGGGGTGCCGACTGCTGACAAAATGGGCCACGAATTGGTGGCTCATTTGATCGAAGGAGAATATGGTACCCGACTTCAGAGTCGAGTACCAGTTCCTTGCTGCTCCCTTCAAGGTAGACGGGAAAGCCCGGCACAAGATGGCGTCGGGAGCTCCATGAAGCAGCATCATCGTTCGGAAGGCCTCCAGGTGATCCACCGGGTCCGACGTCCCGTCGTAGCTTTCAAACTGGGGGAGCTTGAAATTCGGCGGGATCGGTTCCTGTATAATCATTTGGGAGAAGGGAGGGTCAGTGCAGATATCCTCACCATAAGCGGGAGGTGTGTGGCGGAGTTCTTCGATTGCCGGTTCATCTCCTGGAGCCTCCGGTCCAGAAAATCCTCTCGACTTCGAGTCTCGAGGGTCCTTTGGCAGAACGGGGCAGGGATCTTCCAGGGGTGGAGTCGTGGTCCGATTGAGGGCTCTCTACCCTCAGATTCGCCTTCCCGGGAAGGACGGGGCGGCTGGCCCAGGTGGCCCGCCCCACCGCTGGGTTCTGGCATTCCGGAGATGCCCCTCCGGATGCGCCGACGCCTGCGGTGGCTGCTGCTGCATTGCCTGTATGGCCTCGACGAGGCCTTTGACCTGCTGTGCCAGCAAGTCAAACTGCTCCGCGCCGACCGCCGTCGCCGGAGGAGGAGGAGGAGCTGGCTGAGAAACGGGAGGGGAGGCCGGAGCCTGAGATCTGGCCGCGGAGGCCGTGGACCGCCGGGTGGACGCCCTGCGCGGAGGCATCGGGGTGCCGATCTCGTGGGGAGGATTAGGAGTGGATGACGGAGAGATGGTCGGAGGCAGCTCCGTTGAACACTCCTTCAAGAACAAGGGTGCTGCGAAGACACAGCCCTTCCTCTAGTGCCAATCCTGTTGGTGCAAAAATCCGCTTGCGCCGGAGAAGCTGGAGTCGGGGAAGCCGCGGTCGCCCCGGGACCTGCAAGGGAAGTCTAAACCGGAGGTGGGGTTGCTCCGGCAAGACCCTCCGATGCTTAAGTTAGTTCTCTGTCTCAACAAGAATGGAGTGCTCGAACGGAGAATTTAGCAGAGTTTTGAGATAGGAAAAAGGAGCTTAAAGAATAACGTATCTGGATCCCCCTTTTATAGGCGGGGGAGGCAACAGATTGATGGCGAGTTTGTAACCGCCTGGTAGTGGGCCGCCCATGGTCAGGGGAATTGATTGCGGAAGATAGTGGAGTGGACACGTGGCCATCACCTCGGCCCGCCACGTGGAATCTGTTATGAGGGGTGGAGCAGCGTTCATTGTCAGCGGATAGGAGAATCGCATGGTATCCGTCGCAGGAGGTGGGGCAGGTTCGTGGCCGCCACTGTGGCCTGCCAGAGGATAGTGGAGCTGTGCGGAGTCGCCGCAGGAAGTGGAGCAGGGCGGTTAGGTTACTGCGGCCTGTCAGGGAATGATGGTACTGCGCGGAGTCTGCCACAGGAAGTGGAGCAGGGTCATGGCCGTTTTGAGGGCTGTCAGGGGCGTGGATCTGTCGATTGAAGCTCGGCAACGGCCGGAGCCTGGTTCTGGCGGGTCTGGGTGAGGCCTCCTGGCGGTAGGGGTCGTGAGCGGAGCCCGGCTCCGTAGGAGTCCGGGCGGAGCTGCGCTGATGTCGTCGTGGAGCCCGGCTCCCGTAGGAGTCGGGCGGAGCTGCACTGCGTCGGCGGTGGAGCCGGCTCCCGTAGGAGTCCGGGCGGAGCTGTGCTGCAATCAAAGTTAAGGGTGAAGTCCGGCTCTGGTAGGAGTCCGGATGGAGCTTACCAGCAGTGGATATGGAGAGCGGAGCCCGGCTCCCGTGGGAGTGGGTGGAGCTGTTTGATGTTGGCGGCGGAGCCGGCTCCCATAGGAGTCGGGCGGAGCTGCGCTGATGTCGTCGGTGGAGCCTGGCTCCCGTAGGAGTCCGGGCGGAGCTGCACTGGCCGTCGGCGGTGGAGCCCAGCTCCCATAGGAGTCCGGGCGGAGCTTGCTGCAATCAAAGTTAAGGGTGAAGTCCGGCTCTGGTAGGAGTCCGGATGGAGCTTACCAGCAGTGGATACGGAGAGCGGAGCTCGGCTCCCGTGGGAGTCCGGGCGGAGCTGTTCTGATGTTGGCGGCGGAGCCCGGCTCCCGTAGGAGTCCGGGCGGAGCTGCGCTGATGTCGTCGGTGGAGCTCGGCTCCCGTAGGAGTCTGGGCGGAGCTGCACTGGCCGTCGGCGGTGGAGCCCGGCTCCCGTAGGAGTCCAGGTGGAGCTGTGCTGCAATCAAAGTTAAGGGTGAAGTCCGGCTCTGGTAGGAGTCCGGATGGAGCTTACCAGCAGTGGATACGGAGAGCAGAGCCTGGCTCCCGTGGGAGTCCGGGCGGAGCTGTTCTGATGTTGGCGGCGGAGCCCGGCTCCCGTAGGAGTCCGGGCGGAGCTGCGCTGATGTCGTCGGTGGAGCCCGACTCCCGTAGGAGTCCGGGCGGAGCTGCACTGGCGTCGGCGGTGGAGCCCGGCTCCCGTAGGAGTCCGGGTGGAGCTGTGCTGCAATCAAAGTTAAGGGTGAAGTCCGGCTCTGGTAGGAGTTCGGATGGAGCTTACCAGCAGTGGATACGGAGAGCGGAGCCCGGCTCCCGTGGGAGTCCGGGCGGAGCTGTTCTGATGTTGGCGACGGAGCCCGGCTCCCGTAGGAGTCTGGGCGGAGCTGCACTAGCCGTCGGCGGTGGATGCCCGGCTCCCGTAGGAGTCCGGGCGGAGCTGTGCTGCAATCAAAGTTAAGGGTGAAGTCCGGCTCTGTAGGAGTCCGGATGGAGCTTACCCAGCAGTGGATACGGAGAGCGGAGCCCGGCTCCCGTGGGATCCAGGCGGAGCTGTTCTGATGTTGGCGGTGGAGCCCGGCTCCCGTAGGAGTCCGGGCGGAGCTGCGCTGATGGTCGTCGGTGGAGCCCGGCTCCCGTAGGAGTCCGGGCGGAGCTGCGCTGATGTCGTCGGTGGAGCTCGGCTCCCGTAGGAGTCCGGGCGGAGCTGCACTGGCCGTCGACGGTGGAGCCCGGCTCCCGTAGGAGTCCGGGCGGAGCTGTGCTGATGTCGTCGGTGGAGCTCGGCTCCCGTAGGAGTCCGGGCGGAGCTGCGTTGATGTCGTCGGTGGAGCCCGACTCTCGTAGGAGTCCGGGCGGAGCTGCACTGGCCGTCGGCGGTGGAGCCCGGCTCCCGTAGGAGTCCGGGTGGAGCTGTGCTGATGTCGATTCCGTTGAGGGTTCCGGCTGTGGTATTTTATACCCAACAATTACCGTTAGGAGTTAGTTTATTTCTTAAAGATTGCTATCATATACCTATAGCCAGTAGGAATTTGATTTTCATATCTGTGCTGGCACAGGATAATTATAATTTTTATTTTAATAAAGACATGTGTTCAATTAATTTTGAAAATAAATTATTGCATGTGCTTTCTTGATTGACGATCTTTATCATTTGTATATGGATGCATAAATATATCGAGCAAATTGTGAATGCTATAGAGTCTAAGAGACTTAGAGATAAAATTAGCTAAAAATATCTGTAGCACCTTAGGCTAGGCCATATTGGAGAGGACAGACTCAATAAACTGGAGAAAGATGATCTTCTCACCATTGACTTTTGAGTCTTATCCAATTTATGAATCGTGACTTCAAGAAGAAATGACTAAGCTCCCTTTATGGACAAGAAGAAAGGATCACTAAGATATTAGCCCTGGTACACACTGACGCGTATGATCTATTTGATGTACAAGCCAGGGGTGGCTTTATTTACTTCATAACTTTTATCGATGATTATTCATGATATAGATTGCATATTTGATGCACTAAAAGTCTGAAACTTTTGAGAAGTTCATAGAGTTCAGACATGAAGTAGAAAAATAGATCAGAAAACCCATAAGGTTCTTCGATCAGATCAAAGAGGGAAATACCTCAGTGGAGAATTTTATACCTATCTCAAGGATAATGACATAGTCTCACAGTGGACACCTTCAGGGATGCCTTAGCTCAATGGAGTATCTAAAAAGAGGAATCGGATCCTATTAGATATGGTTCAGTCCATGATGAGCTTCACAAACCTTTCTGTCTTTCTTTAGGATATGCATTACTTTCTACAATTCATCTTTTGAATCAGATTCCCTCTAAATCTATTCCTACCACACCATATAAGTTATGGAATGGTAAGAATCCAACTCTTGGTAACCT
This sequence comes from Elaeis guineensis, assembly GCF_000442705.2. NCBI lineage: Eukaryota > Viridiplantae > Streptophyta > Magnoliopsida > Arecales > Arecaceae > Elaeis > Elaeis guineensis. The sequence continues at coordinate 51,492,293 of NC_026001.2, read as the reverse complement.
CAAGATTTGAGAATGTCCGGCTCATGTCAAGCGACAGCAGGCGGATAAGTTAAAGGCTAGGTCCTTTAGGGCTCGCTTCATAGGGTATCCCTAAAAAAAACCATGGATACTACTTCTATCTTCCTAAGGATCACAATGTGATTGTAAGCCATCATCCATCTTCTTGAAAAAGGGGTTTATCCAAGATGGATGCAGTGGAAGGAAGATTGAGCTTAAAAGAAAGTCTCTGAAGAGCATCAAGTCCAAGAACCTAAACCCAGTAGTAGCCAATAGATTGATACCTTCTTCACCACGTAGATCAAGTAGGGTCTTCCATCCTCCTAAAAGGTACTTAGGTATTCTTATAGAGGATTTAGAGGAAGCGTTACTTGTGAAAAATAGATATTAGGAATGATCTCAAGATCTATGATAAGGCAATATTAGATATAAACTCCGAGAAATGGATGGAAGCGATGAAGTCAGAAATTGACTCCATGCATTCCAACCAGATTTGGTCCTTAGTTAGATTCACCTAAAGATATTGTACCTATTGGGTGTAAATGGATTTATAAAAAAAAAAAATTGGATCAGATGGTAAGGTAGAGACCTATAAGGCAAAGCTAGTTGCGAAAGGTTATAGTCAATGCAAAAGCATGGACTATCATGAAACCTTTTTATCCATGGCCATGCTGAAATTCATCCATACTCTGCTTGCATAGCAGCCTTTCATGATTATGAAATTTGGTAGATGGATGTGAAAACTGCCTTCCTAAATGGATATCTTAAGGAAGATATCTATATGGAGTAGCCTTTGGATTTCACATCTTGTGATAGTGATCACACAGTCTGCAAGCTACAAAATCTATATATGGACTCAAGCAAGCATCTCGAAGTTGGAACACTCACTTTAATGATGTGATCAAAATATTTGATTTCATCAAAAATGAGGAGCCGTGTGTGTACAAAAAAGTTAGTGAGAGTGCTGTCACATTCTTTGTATTATACATAGATGATATTCTCCTAATTAGAAATAATATTCCCATACTGACATCAATCAAAGTATGGTTGTCAAAAGAGTTTGCCATGAAAGACTTAGGGAAGCTTCCTACACTCTGAAAGGAAGAAAAACTGTTTCTCTTCGGATAGCCCAGATTGCATCTAAAAATTCTTTATTAATCTATATGAATAAGGATCAAATCCTTATCTGAATAGCAATGAAACTGAGGATCAAATCTCCAAAATCTGGAATCAACTTTTGCGGAGACCTAGAAGTGTAGACCCTCTACTTCGCATGCATGCCAAACAATGCAGAAAAATGGGATGAACTCTGATCAAATCACCTTCACAATCTAATCAAATGTAAGAGGAGAGGTGCTGGTGTGATGCCTCACACCAGCAAAGAGGATGCTCAAGATGGGTCCCATGCCAAGGAGAAAGGGGGCGGCTTCAAAGGAGACGCCAAGGGAGAAGGAAGGGCTTCTCTCTTCTCATGCCTCTCTCTCTTTCTCTCTTCTCTCAATCTGATTTGTTTGTTATGTATCCATAGGTAGAGACCCTCTCTATTTATAATAATTTTCATGACCCAACAAGTATAGAACTCCTAATTCAAACATACTTTGAATCAATCTAATACTCATGAAAGAAGGACTCCTACATGAGATAGAATTGGAACCACACAAGGCACCCACAATGCACCTATTTTCTCACCCATATGGGATGCCCCAACCAGCACCATACTAGGTGCTGGTCGATTCAAGAGAGAAGAGAATCCTAGTGCAAGTAGGATTCCTAATATCTCATCCAAAATGGATCCGATTTGAATTCAATTCGAAGCTGGTTCGAAACAATTTCGAAAGGCTATTAATCCCAAACTCTTTAGGACTTTTGCATCAAGTCTAACTTAGATTTTAGACCCAATTAAGTCTAATTAATTTAATCTAATCTAGAATTAATTA
>NC_026001.2:51469681-51490259 GCF_000442705.2 Elaeis guineensis | reverse complement strand
GCTATCAGTCTGTTGCCCCTCCACCTATAAAAGGGGGACCCAGATACGTTATTCTCTAAGCTCTCATTTCTTACCTAAAACTCTGCTAAAATTTTCGTTCGAGCACTCCATTCTTGTTGAGGCAGAGAATGACTTGAGCATCGGAGAATCTTGCCGGAGCAACCCACCTCCAGTTTAGACTTCTTTTGCAGGTCCAGCGGCGATCGCGGACTCCCTCGGACTCCAGCTTCTCCGAGCAGGCAAATTTTTGCACCAACAGGATTGGCGCTAGAGGAAGGGGCTGTGTCTTCGCAGTACCCTTGTTTTTAAAGGAGTGCTCAACGGGACTGCCTCCGATCATCTTTTCCGACGTCCTCTCTCCTTCCTCCACTAGGTCTTCGCCCGATGCCTCCCGCAAAGCATCCACGCGATGATCCACGGCCTCCGCAGCAAGATCCCAGGCTTCGGCCTCACTCCAGTTTCCCAACCTCCTCCTCCTCCGCAACGGTGGTTGGTGCGGAGCAATTCGACCTACTGGTGCAGCAGGTCAGAGGCCTCACTGAAGCTGTGCAGGCCATACAACAGTAGCAGCAGCCGCAGGCATCGGTGCGACTGGAGAGAGCATCACAGAACACCAGAATCCGGCGGTAGGATGGGCCACTTGGGCCAGCCGCCCCGTCTTTCCCGGAAAGATGAATCGAGGGTGGAGAGCCTCAATCGGATCACGATTCCACCCCAGGAAGATCTCTTCCTCCATTCTGCCAGAAGACCCTCGAGACCCGTAGTCGAGAGGATTTCTTGGACCGAAGGCTCAGGAGATGAACCGGCAGATCGAAGAACTCCGCCATGCTCCCCCTGCTTATGGTGAGGACATTTGTACGGACCCTCCCTTTTCTCAATGATCATGCAGGAACCGATCCCGCCAAACTTCAAGCTCCCTCAATTTGAAAGCTACGACGGACTTCAGGCCGATTGATCATCTGGAAGCCTTCCGGACAATGATGCTGCTTCATGGCGCACCTGACACCATCCTGTGTCGAGCCTTCCCATCCACCTTGAATGGCGCGGTGAGAAACTGATACTCGATGCTGAAGCCGAGTATCATTTTTTTCTTTGGTCAGATGAGCCACCAGTTCGTGGCTCATTTCGTTAGCAGCCGGCGTCCTCGGAAGGGTTCGGAGTCCCTCATCAACATCAAGCAGAGGGAGGGGGAGTCCATTCGGGCCTACATCAACCATTTCAATGTCGCCACGTTGGAGGTCCGGAACTTGGACCAGTCGGTAGCGATGGCTGCTCTGAAGGGCGGCCTTCAGAAGAACGACCTTTTATTCTCCCTGGAAAAGAAGTACCCCAGGGATTTTGCTGATCTATTGGCCCGAGCTGAAGGGTACGCTCGAGCTGAAGAAGCCTTCAAAATGAAAGATGAAGAGGCTGCGAGAGAGCGGCAGGTGGGAGACTCGAGTAAGCCCGCAGTCAAAAAGGGTCGAGAGAAGCTCAGCCACATTCTCGAACTCCTCCCGGGCACAAGCGTGTCCAGACTCCTCCTCGGGTATGCAGGCAGGGAAGCTCGGATCGTCGGGCTCGGCGGGGCTCTCCCCCAGAAAGATTCTGCAACTATGCCCCCCTCAACGCATCGAAAACCCAGGTGCTGATGGAGGTCAGAGAGCAACTCCCTAGACCAGAGAGGATGCGCACGCACCCCGAGAAGCACAATCCGAATAAGTTCTGCCTCTACCATCGTGACCACGGCCACGACACGGAGGAATGCATCCAGCTCCGAGACGAGATCGAGGAGCTCATCCGACGAGGTCGGCTCGACAGATTCATTCGATGCCGGTCTGAGGGTAGAGAAGATCGGCCAAGGGCCCTACCGCAGCCTGAGCCGCCAAGGAGGGAAGAGTAGCCCGGAGATCGGCCTCCAATCAGGATCATCAACTCTGTCTCTGGAGAACCTCGACAGGGAGCAGACCTTCCATAGTGCTAGGATTTGAAAACTTGTAGATGTATAACGAACGACTCTATTTTAAATCAAGATTCCTTTCAGACCTACACATCTTTTCCTTTTTGGCACGGACTTGCAACGACAGGGGACGACCCCCTCGGGCAACAAAAACAAACCCTAATGTGGGCAAAGTCGAAGGCCCAGTTATCCTTAGACCGGATGGGGGGAGAGGCCCTGCAACACCACTGTGCCCCCACAGCCATGTTAGGGACAGGAGGAAAACCTCACCCTAACATGAGCAAAGTCGAAGGCCCGGTTCTCCTTAGATCGGATGGAGAGAGAGGCCCTACAACGCCCACATGTGCCCCCACAGTCATGTTAGGGACAGGAGGAAAATCTTATCCTAACATGAGCAAAGTCGAAGGTCCGGTTCCTCTTAGACCGGATGGAGGGAGAGGCCAAACAGCGCCCACATGCGCCCCACAGTCATGTTAGGGACAGGAGGAGAACCTTACCCTAACATGAGCAAAGCCGAAGGCTCGGTTCTCCTTAGATCGAATGGGGAGAGAGGCCCTGCAACGCCCACATGTGCCCCCACAGCCATGTTAGGGACAGGAGGAGAACTTCGCCCTAATATGAGCAAAGTTGAAGGCCCGGTTACACTCAGACCAGGTGGGAGGAGAGGCCATACAGTACCCATATATGCCCCACAGCTCCGTTAGGAACAGAAGGAGAACCTCATCCTAACCTGAGCTGAAACCGACCACATCGAAAATAGGAGAAGAACCTCGTCGTGAGCCGACTAAGGTCCGGCCGTTCGAGACCCGACAAGAAAAAGAAAACTTTCGCGACGACCCCTCTACGCCGCCGCAACCCCCTACTCTAACGAAAAATGGAGGCCGAACTACATTAAAAGCACAAAGGACCTCGTCTCTATGAAGAGGGAGGAAGAGAAAGTAAGATCTACGATCGCAAATGAAAGGCAAACCGACACAGTGATAACCAGGAACCTCCAAGCGGCGTCGATGTTGAACCAAAAACTCGACAATGATGACCTAATACACAGATGAGCAAGGAATCCTCGAACAACATCAACATCACGCGGGACAAAAATGAAAGAAGTCCGACACACGATAGTTCAACACGACATACGGGTAAGATAGCAAAGACCTTTTCATTTCATTAGCAAAACATGTGTTACAGAGCCTGGAAGCCTGAAGAAGAAAAAATAACAAAAACAACAATGATAGCGACAACGGTGATGACAAACAGACGAGCGACAAAAGAAGATACTTAGAGGAACAAAGGACAAAAGAGCCCTAAGGGGGCCCGGCTTCCTCCGACCTCGAACTTTCGGCTTCGACCCTCGTCAGGGAGCGCCTTAAACTTTTGACTTCTGCTTCCAATTCCTTCTCTCTCATTAGTATCTCCATGTATCTTCGGTGAAATCGCTGGCTTTCGTTCTCTGCCTCTCGATGCCTTTTTCTCAGGACCTTAGATTCTACCTCCGCATCCTTAACGGCCTGCTGCTCGCATACCAGCTAGATCTTCAATTGCTGCAGCTCGACCTTCCCCTCTCCAAGGATGACAGATAGCTCTTCTACGGTTCTTCTCAGGGATTGGAGTTCGTGGAATCCGGAGCAGGAGCAAGCTGAGCTCCCTCAGCCAGCTGCCTTTGAAGGCGGGCAACCTCGTCGACTGACATCCTGAGCTTCCTCCTATATTCGTCCACCTGCTTACACCAGCCAGCCCGGTATGCGTCATAGCTCACCTCGGCATCCTGGAGCTGCTGCTGAAGGTTGGAGACTTTCTTCGACCACTTCCGATCGCTGTCGACCCGAGTAGAAAGCCGGGATGAGCTTCCTTCGAGCTGGCTAATCCTCTCCCGTGCAGCCGACAGCTCCACTCTGAGGGAACTGATCTTGGCAGCTTGAGCCCAAGATCGATCACTGGCGCACTTCTTGTGTTCCTCAAGCTCCTTCTCGAAGTTTGCTTTCCTCCGACTGTACTCCATGATCCCCTTCACGTGGAGGTTTCGAAAGCGGGTGGCCTCTACGGTGGCTTCAGAGTGGCTCTCCTTCAACCTACAAAGTTCACCATCCATCTTCTTCGACCTCTTTGTCAAATGATGAACTTCCTTCTTCGGATGTTGGATCATGGACTTTAGCAAAATTTCCTATGGTAGGGGAAGCGCTTCGGCAGGACACTGCCATCGGGAGGCAAAAGCGTCAAGGTGCATCTCATCGCAAAAAAAAAAAAAAAAAAAAAGAGAGGGGGGGAGCAGAGTGGAGAAGCCATCCAAAAGGAGAAACCTGATTTTATTGAATAAATATTTCTTAAGGACAAGAGGGAAAAGAAAAAAAATTGTAATAAAGGTAAAATACAAGGTCAGAGGTCTCAGACCTCTGAAGTAGGGGCTGGGGAGCTCGGTGTCCCCGAAAGAGAGCTGCGGTGGCGGTAGCAGTGGGAGAGGGACCGGCTTCATCTTCAGACGCCTCGTCAAGAAGCTGAGGTCGAGCTCGAAAAATCTCTGAACCACCTTCTCCTGGCAGAGCTCGAATCCTTTAATGAAGGCCTCTTGGCCGAACTTGACGTTCAGATCCCTCATCTCTGCAGAGGCCTTGAACTCCTCCACCGCCAGAACCCTGGCCTCCGAGACCAGGATCGGGATCTGCTCTGCCAAATTGGTGACCTCGGCCTCTGCCTTCCTCGTCGTCTCCTCTAAGGTCTGCTTCTCTTGCTCCAGGGCCTGCTTCTCTTTCTCCTGGGCCTCTTGGAGGTTGGCTACCTCAGCAACCTTTTCTTGGAGGTGGGCGACTTTGGTCCGACGATGCTCCTCTGCTTGGATGGCATCCCTTCTCACCCGGTTCGTCGCCTCGATGTTGGCGAGGAGCTGGTGTCCGATCTGCAAGGGTGGCTAGGAGGTCAGAATGAAGGTCGAGAAGCTAATTAAATGAAGGAGCGAGGAGGGGGCGGAAGGTGAATCTGCTTACCTCGAGAAAGGATCCAAGGGAGTCCCAAACCCGCTGTTCGGGATCGGCGCGATCAATCTTCTGGATGACCTCGGGCAGGATGCAGCCGTCAATCAGCCACTTTATCAAGTCCCTATCATTGAAGGGATTCTCCCCCGGCTCTTCTTCGAAATCATGGGACTCTTCGATGGTGGCCCGATGGCTACTCGCCCTGCGGGCCACCGACTTTCTTCTCCTCCCCCTCTCGACCCCAGGCGCCTCTGCGGAACAGACCTCCGGATCGGGAACCTCAGTGGGGGGACTCCTGGAAGAAGCCTGGGGAACTGGAGGTTCGGCGTCCGAAGAAACTTCGACTGCGAAGGCCACCTGGGCAGGCGCGGTCGAGCTCGTCTCCTCCGTTCTAGCCTTCTTCGCTGATCTGGAGGCCGCGGTGCCTTTTCTTTTATGGGCCTTGAGACCCTTGGCGAGCATCGTGCTGCTTCGACGTCCATCCCTAAAAAAAAAAAAGGGAAGAAGAAGAAGAAGAGAGGAAAAAAGAAGAAAAATTAGTGATGGGGTAAAAAAGGAAGAAGTGGCACGCAAAAAAAAAAAAAGAAAAAAGGAAAGGAAAGATGGGATACTCGCAGGATCCAGGGGGCTCAGGTCGATGTTGAACAAAAACTGCTCCTTCAGAAGGTTGGAAAGGAAGGAGCCGAATAACCAAGAAGCCTCCGGGTGGCCTGAAGGTCATCCTCCCCCAGGCTAGGAGCCCACGGACAGAGTCCCTTAGGGAGCCCCAAGGGGGCAATCCCAGCCTCAAGGTCGGGCAATGGATGAAGAGGTACTTCCCCTTCCAGTTATGGATTGAAGAGGGAGCACCTTTCAGCAATCTCTTCTTGCCAAACTGGGGGGAGAAATACCACCAGTCCTTTATCGAGGGGTGACGCTTGAAGGTGTAAAAGTGCCTAAACAAAGAAAGAGATGGCTAAACTTCGACTACATGACAAAGGGAGAGGAACCCTATCAAAAACCTAAAGGAATTCGGCGCTACTGAAGCTAAAGAAATATCTAAGAAACGAAAGAGGGCGACAATGAAAGGCGGAAGCGGAAGCTGGAGTCCGGTACGGAAGGCCTCCTGATACAGGCAGAAACGACCAGGCGGGGGGGTGCTAGCCCGGTCGAAGGGACCAGGAAGCTCCAGATCATACTCCAGAGGAACTCCATACTGAACCCTTATCAGTAGAAGTTCATCCGGAGTCAGAGAACAAGGTATGGCACCCAGTGCGAAAATTGGATGAGGCCCAGTCCTAGATGTGGGTTCGTCTACGGTGTGGGGGTCCTAGAGGGCTGACGCGAACGAACTCCTGGAACCATTAGAGGCGGAGGTACCGGAAAGACATTTCGAATGAAGACCCTAAAGATCCCGGAGAAATCAGGCAGGACAAGGGGCGAAGGGTTGTGGGAGACCAAATCAGAGGATTGCGGCAGAAGAAAAATGGAGGAGAAAAGGCCCCTAAATGGCAAGAAGAAAAACGAAGGTTCCGGGACTAACCTAGATCGCTCTGAAGAATGCAGAGGGGTGAGGACAGGGACGACTCGAAGAACGCTTGGGGCCAAGGCGGACGCCAAAGCGGGTCAGAGCTTTCAGAGAGAAGGCAGACACAACGAAACTTTCGAGTGGAATGAGGGCTCTAAAGGCGAAAAGGTGGGTTTAAATAGACCTTGGGATCTGGCGCTATAATGATCGCGGATCTCCCCAGGCCGACCCATGCTCGCCACGTGTCCCACTCGCCACGGCAGGTGGCTAAAAGCGGCTGACAGCTGACAGAGCCATTACTGCACTGTACCTGAGCCAATGTACCAGCGAGAATTTTGAAAGGTCCCTTCAAATCGCCTCGATTCGAAAAGACTTCAGTACGCGTGCATTTAATGCCAAAATATCTGGGTGCGTCGTGCACAGGATTCAAGGGGACAACTTCGGCTGCAAAAATTTTTTTGTACTTCCTTCATTCGAAATTCGAACTTGAAAGTAGGGGGACTGGTGTTGGGTATAAAATATCCCCCAACCGAAGTTCGTGATAGGAGTGACCCTCCGGGGATCCAACCGACTTTCGACCTCTGACGACGTCTCTCCAAACCTCCCAGGTGGCCGAGCCTCCGCAACACTCCCAAGTTTTGCTGATGGATAAGCCCCCACCAGCGTCGACTGGATTCTTCACGACGGACGGACTCCATCCAAATTTCCATGATGATCGACCATCTTCTAGGCTTCGTCCGAACTCCTACGGAAGCCGGACCTCATCCCCAACTCTGGCTGCAGGAAGACCTCGTCCGGACTCCTACGGGAGCCGGACCTCATCCCCAATTCTGGCTGTAGGCAGACTTCGTCCGGACTCCTACGAGAGCCGGACTCCACCCACGACTCTAATCACAGGTAGGCTTTGTCCGGACTCCTACAGGAGCCGGACTTCGCCCCCCGACTTCAATTGCAGGTAGACTTCGTTCGGACTCCTACGGGAGCCAGACTTCATCCCCGACTTCGACGATAGGAAGACTTCATCCGGACTCCTACGGGAGTTGGACTTCGAGCTCCTATTGCAAGCGACCCACCCCGAGTTACCGCTGCAAACGAACTACTTCAAGTTCCTACCACGAGCGGCCTTGGCCGAGACTCCTCGACAAATGATCCCCGTCCGGCCTTCTACGGAGACTGGACTCCAACCAAACTTCAGCCGACAGGCCTGGACCCCCTGGTAGGCTGCAGTAACGGCCACGACTCTGCTCCACTTCTTGTGACGGGTTCCGTACGGCTCCATCACTCCCTGGCAGGCCGCAGTAACGTACACGACTCTGCTCCACTTCCTGCGATGGATTCCATGCGGCTCCATCACTCCCTGGCAGACCACAATAATGGCCACGATCTTGCTCCACTTCCCGCGATGGATACCGCGCAGTTCCTCCATCCTTTGGCAAGTCGCGATAATGGACGCCACTCCACTCCCCGCAACAGACTCCACGTGGCATGTCCCGATGATAGCCACGATTTCACTCCACTACTCTTCGCAATAAACTCCTCCGGACCTCGAGCAGCCACTGCCAGACGGTTACAAACATCGCTATCAGTCTGTTGCCCCCTCCACCTATAAAAGAGGGACCCCAGATATGTTATTCTCTAAGCTCTCATTTCTTACCTAAAAACTCTGCTAAAATTTTTATTCAGCACTCCATTCTTGTTGAGGCAGAGAACTGACTTGAGCGTCGGAGGGTCTTGCCGGAGCAACCCCACCTCCGGTTTAGACTTCTTTGGCAGGTCCCAACGGCGACCGCGAGTCCCTCGACTCCAGCTTCTCCGACGCAGGTAGATTTTTGCATCAATAATAAGAATAACATCTTTAGTCCTTCTTAGGTACTTTAGAATATTTTTTATAGTTTTCCAATGAACCTCCCCTAGATCAGTCTGAAATCTGCTAGCTACGTCCAAAGCATAAGCTACATCAGGCCTGGTACATAGCATGGCATATATAATTGATCCCAAAGTCGAAGCATAAGAAATTTTACTCATCCTTTTTCTCTTTTCTGGTGTCTTAGGATACATTTCCTTTGAGAGACGTATATCATGACTTGTAGGCAGGTAACCTCTCTTACTAGCCTCTATATTAAACCTATTTAATATGAGATCTATGTACTGTGATTGGGATAAGCCTAACATCCTTTTAGATCTATCTCTATAGATCTTTATACCCAGTATATAGGATGCTTCACCCAAGTCTTTCATAAAAAACTTATTCGATAGCCAAGTCTTGACTGATTGCATTATTGGGATATCATTCCTAATGAGCAATATGCCATTGACATACAAAACCAAGAAGACAACAGCACTCCCACTTGTCTTCTTATACACACATGGTTCAATCTTATTTTTGATAAAGCCAAACTCTTTTACTGTCATATCAAATAAGATTTTCTAACTCCTCGAAGCCTGCTTTAATCCATAGATAGATTTCTTTAGCTTGCATACTTGATTTGCCCTCTCCCTTGAGATAAATCTCTCTGGCTGAGTCATATAGACTTCTTCCTCTAGATTACCATTGAGGAATGCAGTCTTGACATCCATCTGTCAGATCTCATAATCATAGTATGCTGCTATAGCAAGCAAAATCTTGATGGACTTGAGCATAACCACTGGTGAGAAGATTTTATCATAGTCAATTCTTTGCTTTTGTCTGAAACCCTTCGCCACTAACCTAGCTTTGTAGGTTTTTACTTGGCCATCTGCTCTGATCTTCTTTTCAAAAACTCACTTGCACCCTATTAGGATCACACCCTCAGGTGCATCAACCAAGGTCCACACTTGGTTGGTATACATCGAGTCCATCTCAGATTTCATAGTTTTCAGCCATCTATTTGAGTCTCTACTCATGACAGCTTTCGAATAGGTCAGTGGATCATCATCTTAAATGATATTGATCGAATTGTCATTCTTAATGATAAAACCATATCTCAGAGGTGCTTGACGCACTTTATCTGATCTTCGGAAAGAGATGTGTATTGTGGATGTACCTCATCTTTAGGTACTTCTAATTGAGGATCTTCTTATGGTCCAACTATTAATATTTCTGGATCAGTTTGCAGATCATGAACTTCAGTAAGTTCAATATTCTTCCACTACCTCTTTCTTGGATGAATTCATTCTTCAAGAAAGTGGCGTGCCTACTAGTAAATACTTTTTGATCAGTAGGGTGGTAGAAATAGTATTCATTAGTTTCTTTAGGATACCCTACAAATCTACACTTGTCTGATCTAGTACTAAGCTTGTGTTCAAAAATATTTTTGACATAGGCTGGACAGGCCCCAAGTCTTAAGATGGTTAAGATTAGGTTTTCTTCCCTTCCATATCTCATATGGTGTGCATGCAACAGACTTTGAAGGTACTCTGTTTAATATGTATGTGGCAGTCTCTAGGGCATATCCCCAAAAAGATATTGGGAGATCAGTGAAGAACATCATGGACCACACCATATCCATTAAAGTGCGATTCCTCCTTGCTGCTATACCATTTAACTGAGGTGTACAAGGAGAGGTCCATTCAAAGAGAATACCTTTACTTTTAAGACGATCAAGAAATTCACTAGATAAGTATCTCCTCCTCGATCAAATCGAAGAACCTTGATATTTTTTTCAGTTTGTTTCTCAACCATACATTGATACTCCTTGAACTTATCAAAGGCTTTAGATTTATGTTTCATAAAATACACATATCCGAACCTTGATAAATCATTTGTAAAGATAATAAAATAAGAGTATCCACCTCTAGCCTGAGTTGTGATTGGTCCACATACATCCATATGTACTAAGGTTAATAACTCACTTGCCTTCTCTCCATATCCAAAAAATAGAGTCTTGGTCATCTTACCCATGAGATAAGATTCACAAGTTCTGAATGATTCATAATCATATGGGTCAAAAAATTCTTCTTTGTATCACTTGTTTATCCTTGACTCACTAATATGACCAAGACAGTAATGTCAGAGATATGTGATATTCATATCTTCTCTCTTTCTTTTCATATTTCTTTCAATATGAAAAATATTTTCATTGAGTGCAAGAATTAAAAGATTATTATCAATATAACCACTGCCATAAAAGTCATTAGAAAAGAAAATGGAGCATCCATTTCTCATTAGCCTTATTTCATAACCTTGTTTTAATAATAAAGGTATAGAAATAATATTTCTAATGACCTTTGGCATGTAATAACAGTCTTTCAATACTAAAGTTTTGCCTGAAAGTAAATCAAGCATACAGGTTCCCACAGTTTCTGCGCTAATGGACTCTCTACTTGCGCCATAAAGCTCGAGGTCATCTCTTTTTAGGCCTTTAATATTCTGTAGTCACTGTAATGAATTACAAATATGCGATCCATAGGCGGTATCTAATACTCAAGTATCAGAGTCTGAGCCACTCAATGAAAAATAGATTTGTATCATATACACACCTTTTGATGCTATACTTGCATCCTACTTCAAACTTATAAGATTATTCTTGCAATTATACTCCCAATGTCCAAATTTGTCATAAAATAAATAGCTAATATCTATATGGATATTTTTTGCCTTCTCATTATTACTGACCATCTCAAGGTCAAAAATATCCATAACATTGGAGTTCTTCTCCGATATGAACCTAACTTGCAAGTTCCTCAACCCATCTACGTAGTTAGGATCGATCAACATATTTTTATTTATAGTGTTATGTAGTGAAAATAAAGAAGTCATGATACAAACTTAAATCTATATAAATAAAGAATAGTAGTATAAGCAAACCACTCAAGTTGGACATGCATAACTAGTTGAGGATTTTTAAAACTAGTTATGTCTCTCACTATTTTATCAGATATCATAGCCCTCTCCTATGACAAACGAGAAACCTTAATCTGGTTTCTTAATGAGGTTGAGACCCTAATCCCTTATTGAAGCCTTGTGGATATCACAATAAACCTCAATAAGTTCAAAAGTAGGAAAACCTATCCAATTGCATCTCATGCAACTCTCAATATAAATTTTGCCTCTAAAAATACTCATAGCCTTATGGATATCACAACAAATTATAGTATTTTATAGTTAAGTCAGACCCTTCATTTTCATACAGTCATATCTGAAAAATGCTACCATTGTGGATATCACAACAAAGCAACATATCCAAAATATATCGTAAAGCATTTAATATGCACTAAGACAAACCCATATCAATCCTCATAGCAAGCCTTGCGGATATCACAACAAACCTACTATGATTTTTGATAAGATATTGACTAGGCATGAAGGAAGGCATATATAGTGTTCAAAATACTGAGCTACCATCATTCAAGATTCAAACTAATCTAATTGGCCAGGAAAGTGTTAAGATTGATAGGGGTCCCCCCGTTGCTTTTCTTAAACACCAATAAAATTGACCAGGCTAGCAATGGAACCAATTAAATAACCATCATATTTGAAATACTCCTTAGACACCAATGAATTAATCGATTCAAGAAAATAGGCCAGCTACTGGTTCACAATACTATGACTTAATATGATTTTTATGAGGGCTTTAATGGTCTCAAGCACATCTTAAATCAATCAATCACAATGATGTACAAATATAGTTGTATCTTAAAAATTATAATAACTAAACATAGCATCCAGTCATATCTCTAAGATATGAAAAATATAATCATACAATATGACTATAACTAGTATTTTAAGTATATCACATATGCATGAAGTTCTAATAACATGCATGAATACAAAATATCCTTTTCATAGTTCTTCTTTTTGGGACATCACAGTGGCACTCCTACACGCCATAAGAGTATCCTATTGAATAGGAAGAGAGGGTCTCTGAACCCTACTTGCTCTTATGATGGATGGTCTGGTGACAAACCTTAATTAGAGTACTAAACTATTAAGAAAATTCTATACATACATCATGCATTTTATATTTAAAACATATCTCAAAGACATACTAGGGTTTAGATGTTTAATCGGGTTCAACCCTTGAGCCAACTTGAACCAAACTAAAAACTCATGCTTGATCACAATCAAGATAATAATTTAACCTTTAATTATATAGATCAAGATAGGCTCGATACCACTATTGGGTTCTGGTGGTGCAGTGAAAGGATTAGGTGTTTAAAATTTTTATTAAAAACATCCGATGCACTGAAAACCCTAATACCTAGAAACTCTTAACTATATCAATCAAAGTACAATAAAATAAATTTAGATCAGATAAATATCTATAATGCTAATCTAATTTCTATGAGGTGTCTAAGTGTCCATCCTCCAATGGTGATCTATATAAAAATTGAACCAAGGATAGTGCTCCTTCTTCACCTTGCTTCAAGAGTTCTAGCCCTTAGAACTCAACCAGCCACCAATCTATCAGATCTTTCTCCATTCCTGAGTTTGAATTTCTGAACCATCCACTAGACTTAACTACTTTTTTTTAGACCTCTTAAACCCTTAGAGCTATTAGGATTAGGTTTGTCTTAAAAGAACAAGCCTTGTCCTAAAACCTAGAGTTGTAAGAGAGGGAGAGAGGGAGTGGATAGGGGATGTAAGAATTGAATGATCATCCCATCTGCCATCTCTTATTTATAGCACCAGATAGGGTGCTAACAGAGAAGGCATGCCTCATCTGGAAAGATATATCAAGTCCTCATATCACTTATCTGAGAGTCCTTAAACAGAAGGACTCTTCAGGGGGTGATACGTCGATTCCTACCTTCTTATGCGCACATGCCCAGAACGAGATATTTTTTGTATCTCCTCACACATCAGATTAGTATAAAATTTTGCTACATAAACTTTTATTCAAATATAAATACCATCACCAAATGACACATTATTTGGATAAGAGTTCATATGTGAGAAGGACTCTTCATCGAAGAGACGCGCGAGCACCTTCTCCTTGTCGTGCACGTGCACGTCCAGAAAAAGGTGCGAAAAGCAACCTTTCTTAATCTGATATTTTTTTATATTTTTACCACATGATCAATACTTAAAATTAATCTTTATCACAAAAATTATTAGATAAAAAGTCACTTAAGACTCCCTAAACAGAAGGAGTATTCACGTCCCTTCGCACATCCAGAAAAAACTATCACATGCACTGCAAAGCTTCAAGCAATTTTTTCATGCACAATCTGATAGATTTTTCATACTTCAAAAGGTGTTCTAGGTGGCTGATCATCTGATCTACTTGTCATAAAAATAAAGATCTAAAACAGAAGGATTCCTAGTCCTTCTCTCTGCCACAAATAAAGTGCGCATGCATTCTGCATATTAGTGCCAAGAGTCCTTCTTAAGTTAGACTCTTAGTTATTTGGCATGTACACTAGATATGGTGCCTCTTTTTAGCTACTTTTAGGTGGCTTGACCTGACCCAAATGCTCACCAAATTGGGCTAGCAATTGAGCAAGGCATAAGATCAAATTGATCTCTAAAAGAGCTAGGGATTCCACACATGCTAGCATGCTTACCGAAACCCCGATTGAAACCAAAATTGCAATCAACCTTAAAAAGGATCCTTGGCTAATTTTTATATGTGTGTGACCCATTGGATTCCACATCTAGCTAGTAGTAGGTTTGGATACAAGTTGACCTAATTTGATTAGAATTTAATCTAGCCGATTTAGGTCCAATCGAGCTAACCCGATTTTAGTAATTAGAACTCTTTCTAATTGGCATTCGAATTAAACTCTTTAATTTGATCAAAAACCTACAAGTAAAGATTGACATTTAAAAACATATCATGACTACCCAGAAGATATAAAAATTTGATAAAATATCAAATATATCCTTCAGTGGTAAGTTATCGAAAAATACAATCCTTCGATCATCCCAGCACCCTGAATATGTTCATGAGTATGGAATCATGCCAAACTCAAACACATATTCATATCAATTTCAATTAACCAATGATGACTCCAATGAAGAAGCATTAGAAAATTTTTCTAATCTTCTTCCTACTTTTGGCCAAAAGATTTTTTTTGAGTCATCTACAAATGAGAATACACAGGATGCGATCTCCTCTTACTAGGAGCGATCGATTCTATATTGACCTACTCACAACCTTCGTACATACTCCTACCATATCCAGAACACCCCATACATGTTTTAAAGCCATGCTTAAGTATGAATCAAATTATAGATTCATGTGCATAAGATTTCATGATGATCTCAGATCTAAGGATCACTTGCACAACTCCCACTTAGAGAACCATCTTTGACATGCAAGTAAGGCTACCATAAGATATTCTCTTTCATCGAGTCAATTCTGTGGACTCATTTCTCAAATAAGCACCCACAACTTAGTATTAGTGTCCCACACAAGTGGCTAGTGAGATTTGTCATCCTCTCCATCGAGCATACATAGGATGTGCCAGTTTATTCGGAACATTGATCTCCGACTCAATGTTCCTACGATCAAAAATATTTAAGATTAGGATTTTAGGATTTTAGGTCTCACTAGCATGACCCATTCATGTCTCCTAAAATTATTATCCTAATCTTTGGGGTTCATCATAATCTTAGTCATAATAAGAAGCAGCTAATATGATGAATCAATGTCTCATTTTATTATCAAATAATAAATATCATTACATGAGTTGAAAAATTACAAAGAAAAGTTCCATCGCAACATACTTGCGATTGGCTTATAGGGCACTCTTCTTTCAGTTAGAACTATGCTAGTGTGTAATAAAGAGAGGATTTATCGTATAGTTTTTAAACATGTTCGTGATCAAATGATACATCATTAAGGATGATGACGTTTATCGAGTGAAGATCGTTGTGTGCCATATGGATTGGTTATCCTTTTAACCAAGGAGTGTGGTGATGCTGGTATGGCATACAGGTGAGATATAGGGATACATCATCACTGAACAAGTGACTCACCTATTGAGCATTCTGTTGTCAAGAGCTGCTCATGAAACTTATGGGTATAAGTATTCTTCAAACCTGAGATCACCATAGTGACTTGCAAGCAACTCACTATGCTTTGATGTCAGACTATCTAGATTTCTAATGCAGTGATGGAAGGCTATTAGGTACAGTTAAGTACTTATGAAGCCTATGTGTAG
Organism: Elaeis guineensis; assembly: GCF_000442705.2. Taxonomy (NCBI): domain Eukaryota; kingdom Viridiplantae; phylum Streptophyta; class Magnoliopsida; order Arecales; family Arecaceae; genus Elaeis; species Elaeis guineensis. The sequence continues at coordinate 51,474,763 of NC_026001.2, read as the reverse complement.
ATCAAGATGGGATTGACCCCTCTAGATTATTAGAGTTGATGTATCGCTGTATTTCAATTCAGCAAAGTCTTGATCAGGGTAATCCATGAGATGGATTTGAAAGGTTGAAATACAATACGGATGAAGCAATCTCGGTTGACAGTTAACTTGAGACTATCCTAGAGCATTCAGAGTCAAAAGGATGAATTATGTGGTAACCATGTGTATGAGTTTTGAAATATTTCTTTGCGATAATTCAACCTATCTGGATGTCGAAAATCATTGCTAGATGATATCTCGATTAGTGCAAGAATTGGTTTCTGTGCTACCAGCTTAGTGTTTGAACCTATGGAGTCATGCACACAAGTCAGATAAAGTAGAAAAAAATTAACTTATATTTATATATCCAATTTGGAAGTATTTGACTTGATTGAACATATAAGCTAACTTGATTGAGAATTAGTTATGGGTCAAATAGGATTGAAGAGTTGACTATGTCTAGCTAGCACAACACATGAGGTTCAGGTTCGATCCTGAGGATGAATAGTTTCTGATCTATGATCTATGGAGCATATAAAAAATTAAATTTAAGTACTAATTAATTTTAGATTAGATCTAAATTAATTATTCTTAATTGAGTCTAAAATTTAAGTTAGACTTGGTATAAAAGTCCTTAAGAGTTTGGGATTGACAACCTTTCGAAATTATTTTGAACCATCTTCGAATTGGATTCGAATCGGATCTATTTTTGATGAGATATGAGTATTTTCACTTGCACTGAGATTCTCCTCTATTATGGACTAACCAACACTTGGAGCTTTGCTCATTTGGGGCATCTCATGTGGGTGAAGGAGTGGGTGCAAATTGGTTGTCATATGTGATGGCAATTCTATCTCATATAGAAATCCTTCTTTCATGAGTATTGGATTGATTCAAATTAGATTTAAGTTAAGACTCCTATGCATATTGGATCATGAGAATCATCTATAAATAGAGAGGATCTCTACCTATGGATGCATAGCAAACAAATCAGATTGAGAGAAAAGAGAAAGAGAGAGAGAGGCGTGAGAAGAGAGAGAGGTCCCTTCTTCCCCCTTGGCCTCCCCCCTTGTTACCGCCCCTCTTCCCTTGGCTGTGGATCTTATTTGGGCATCCCACCTACTGGTATGAGGTGTCATACCAATATATTTTATCTCTCGATTGATTGAGTTGCGAAGATAATTGGATTGGAGTTCATCCTGCTTTCCTGAGGCGTCTGACGTGCATGCGAAGTAGAGTATCTGTGCATCCAAATCTCTATGAAAGTTTATATTAGATAATTTAAGATTTGATCTCTAGTTCTACTACTAATTAGGTAAATATTTAATTTTTAATTATGTAGATGAATAAAAAAATTTTTAGATGCAACTTTGGCCTTCTGAGGAGAAATAATTTCTTTCTCTTCAATTGGTATCAGAGCAGGCCTGAAATATATGTATATATAATAAAATTTTTTGAGATTAATTATAAAAGATATAATTGATATTTTTGTAAGATATTAAATCTGATTTAAATCTATTCATATAAAATTTTTGATCTGATTTTGATTAGATTAGAGGTGCCTAATCAATGGTTGATTGAGATTGTTATAAGTTTGTTATAATAGAATTCTGCTATTACTGAATTTCTGATGGAATAATAATATGAATTAAAATTTATTTTAAATTTATTTTAATAAAATTTTAATATTATTATTTTTCTTATGAAGTGAGATTTATTTTAGATCTGAATTAGATCTGTTTTGATAGATATTTAGATCTGTTGGGTATAAAATACCCCCAGTCGAAACCCTCAACGAAATCGACAGCAAGTGCAGCCCCGCCCGGGCTCCTACGGGAGCCGGGCTCCATCGCCGACAGCAAGTGCAGCCCTGCCCGGGCTCCTACGGGAGCCGGGCTCCACCGCCGACAGCGAGTACAGCTCCGCCCGGACTCCTACGGGAGCCGGGCTCCGCCCTCGACATCAACTGCAACACAGCTCCGCCCGGACTCCTACGGGAGTCGGGCTCCACCCTCGACATCAACTGCAACACAGCTCCGCCCGGACTCCTACGGGAGCCGGGCTCCGCCCTCGACATCAACTGCAGCACAGCTCCGCCCGGACTCCTACGGGAGCCGGGCTCCGCCTCCGACATAAACTGTGGGTAAGCTCCGACCGGACTCCTACGGGAGCCGGACTTCACCTCTGACTTTGGTTGCAGCACAGCTCCGCCCGGACTCCTACGGGAGCCGGGCTCCGCCCTCGACATCAACTGCAACACAGCTCCGCCCGGACTCCTACGGGAGCCGGGCTCCGCCCTCGACATCAACTGCAACACAGCTCCGCCCGGACTCCTACGGGAGTCGGGCTCCGCCCTCGACATCAACATCAGCACAGCTCCGATCCGGACTCCTACGAGAGCCGGACTCCGCCGCCAACATCAGAACAGCTCCGCCCGGACTCCTACGGGAGCCGGGCTCCGCTCACGACCCCTACCGCCAGGAGGACCTCACCCAGAGCCCGCCAGAAGCCAGGCTCCGGCCGTTGCCGAGCTTCAATCGACAGATCCACGCCCCCTGACAGGCCCTCAAAACGGCCATGACCCTGCTCCACTTCCTGTGGCAGACTCCGCGCAGTACCATCATTCCCTGACAGGCCGCAGTAACCCTAACCGCCCTGCTCCACTTCCTGCGGCGGACTCCGCACAGCTCCACTATCCTCTAGCAGGCCACAGTGGCGGCCACGAACCTGCCCCACCTCCTGCGACGGATACCATGCGATTCTCCTATCCGCTGACAATGAACGCTGCTCCACCCCTCATAACAGATTCCACGTGGCGGGCCGAGGTGATGGCCACGTGTCCACTCCACTATCTTCCGCAATCAATTCCCCTGACCATGGGCGGCCCACTACCAGGCGGTTACAAACGTCGCCATCAATCCGTTGCCTCCCCCGCCTATAAAAGGGGGATCCAGATACGTTATTCTTTAAGCTCCTTTTTCCTATCTCAAAACTCTGCTAAATTCTCCGTTCGAGCACTCCATTCTTGTTGAGACAGAGAACTAACTTAAGCATCGGAGGGTCTTGCCGGAGCAACCCCACCTCCGGTTTAGACTTCCCTTGCAGGTCCCGGTGGCGACCGCGGCTTCCCCGACTCCAGCTTCTCCGGCGCAAGCGGATTTTTGCACCAACAGGATTGGCACTAGAGGAAGGGCTGTGTCTTCGCAGCACCCTTGTTCTTGAAGGAGTGTTCAACGGAGCTGCCTCCGACCGTCTCTCCGTCATCCACTCCTAATCCTCCCCCACGAGATCGGCACCCGATGCCTCCGTGCAGGGCGTCCACCCGGCGGTCCACGGCCTCTGCGGCCAGATCTCAGGCTCCGGCCTCCCCTCCCGTTTCTCAGCCAGCTCCTCCTCCTCCTCCGCGACGGCGGTCGGCGGGAGCAGTTTGACTTGCTGGCACAGCAGGTCAAAGGCCTCGTCGAGGCCATACAGGCAATGCAGCAGCAGCCACCGCAGGCGTCGGCGCATCCGGAGGGGGCATCTCCGGAATGCCAGAACCCAGCGGTGGGGCGGGCCACCTGGGCCAGCCGCCCCGTCCTTCCCGGGAAGGCGAATCCGAGGGTAGAGAGCCCTCAATCGGACCACGACTCCACCCCTGGAAGATCCCTGCCCCCGTTCTGCCAAAGGACCCTCGAGACTCGAAGTCGAGAGGATTTTCTGGATCGGAGGCTCCAGGAGATGAACCGGCGATCGAAGAACTCCGCCACACACCTCCCGCTTATGGTGAGGATATCTGCACTGACCCTCCCTTCTCCCAAATGATTATACAGGAACCGATCCCGCCGAATTTCAAGCTCCCCCAGTTTGAAAGCTACGACGGGACGTCGGACCCGGTGGATCACCGGAGGCCTTCCGAACGATGATGCTGCTTCATGGAGCTCCCGACGCCATCTTGTGCCGGGCTTTCCCGTCTACCTTGAAGGGAGCAGCAAGGAACTGGTACTCGACTCTGAAGTCGGGTACCATATTCTCCTTCGATCAAATGAGCCACCAATTCGTGGCCCATTTTGTCAGCAGCCGGCGCCCCCGGAAAGGTTCGGAGTCCCTCATCAACATCAAGCAGAGGGAAGGGGAGTCCATCCGGGCCTACATCAATCGCTTCAACATCGCGGCGTTGGAGGTCCGAAACCTGGACCAGTCAGTTGCCATGGCCGCCCTGAAGGGCGGCCTTCAGAAGAATGACCTCTTGTACTCCCTGGAGAAGAAGTACCCCAGAGATTTTGCTGATCTACTGGCTCGGGCTGAAGGATACGCCCGAGCGGAAGAGGCCTTCAAAATGAAGGACGAAGAAACTACGAGGGAGCGTCAGGCGGGAGATTCTAGTAAGCCCGCAGTCGAGAAGAGGCCAAAGGAAGCCCGGCCTCGCTCCCGATCCCCTCCTGGACATAAGCGCGCCCATACTCCCCCCAGGGCACGCAGGCAGAGAAGCCCGGACAACAGGTTTCGGTGGGGTTCCCCGCCAGGGAAGTTCTGCAACTATGTCCCCCTCAACGCCTCGAAGGCCCAGGTACTGATGGAGGTCAGGGAGCTGCTCCCTAGGCCGGAGAGGATGCGCACGCACCTCGGGAAGCGCAACCCCAACAAGTTCTGCCTCTACCACCGCGACCACGGCCACGACACCGAAGAATGCATCCAGCTCCAGGATGAGATCGAGGAGCTCATCCGACGAGGTCGACTCGACAATTCATCCGTCGCAGGCCTGAGGGTAGAGGAGACCGGCCAAGAGCCCTCCCACTGCCCGAACTGCAGAAAAGGGAGGAGCAGCCCGGGGACCGGCCTCCTATCGGGACCATCGACTCCATCGCCGGAGGGCCTCAAGAAGGAGCGGGAATGCTGTAAATGTATCGCTTACTATTTCGCTTTGAATCTACCTTTCTTTTTAGCTAACATGCTCCTCCCACCTAGCGTGGATGTATTATGACCGGATATGATTCCTCCAAAAGTACGGCCATGTCAGAACAGGAGGAGAACCTCATCCTGACATGAGCAAGGTCAAAGGCCCGGTTCTTTTAGACCGGATGG
>NC_026001.2:51371703-51469581 GCF_000442705.2 Elaeis guineensis | reverse complement strand
TAAGAAAAGGAGAAAGATCAACCCCTATATGCTACGAGTGCAAGAAGCCAGGACATTTCAGATCCGAATGCCACAATTGAAGAAAGGTCCAAAGAAGTTCAAAAAGAAGACAATGATGGCGACCTGGAGTGCGAGTGATGACTCAAGCTCCGACGAGGAAACCTCAACAGAACAAGCCAATCTGTGCCTGATGGCACATGAAAATGAGGTAACTTCTGAATCCACTAGTGAATTTACTTTTGAAGAATTGCATGAAGCATTCTATGATTCAATTGATGAATTAAAGAAACTAGGGAAGAAAAACAAAGAGCTGAAATTGGAAAATCAGTCCTTAGTGAAACAAGCTGAAAATCTTTCAATTGAAAAATTCACCTTGATTCAAGAAAATCAAAACTTAAAGGATGAAATGAACAAGCTGAAATCTATAGTAGATAAGTTCACCTTAAGTTCAAACAAACTAAATATGATCCTTGAAAATCAGAAAGCTATATATGATAAGGCTGGACTTGGTTATAAACCCCTGAAGAAACAAAAATTTCTGAAGGATATTTATGTAAATTATTCAAGTAACAAGTCTACAAATATTACTTGTTTTAAATATGGAAGAATAGGACATAAATCATACACATGTCTTATTAACAAATATGCAAACACAAAAAAATATGGGTTCCAAAAGGAACCATTCTGACTAACCTGAAAGGACCCAAGAAAGCTTGGGTACCTAAGACAGAAACGTGACCTTTGCTTGCAGGTGTGTCTAGCATCCCAAGAAGGAAACAGGAAATGGTATCTTGACAGCGGATGCTCGAGACACATGACTGGTGATGAATCACAATTCATCACGCTTGATGCTAAGGATGGAGGGATGGTCACCTTTGGAGATAATGGCAAAGGAAAGATCATCGGGATAGGTAACATTGGTATCACTCCCTCCAAATACATTGAGAATGTTTTATTAGTTAAAGGTTTAAAGCATAACTTACTTAGCATTAGTCAATTCTGTGATAAAGGGTATAAAGTAAGTTTTGAATCATCTGTTTGCATTGTGACGAGTCCTATTAACGATGGCATTAAATTTATAGGACATAGGCATGGCAATGTTTATATGGTAGACTTGAATGATTTAACAAAATTAGACATGCAATGCCTAGTTTCCTTAAATGCTAAAATAAATGAGACTAGTTGGCTGTGGCATCGTAGACTTGCACACATTAGCATGCATTCTCTCTCAAAATTAATTAAAAAGGATTTAGTTCTCGGTTTGCCAAAACTGAATTTTGAAAAGGATAGAATTTGTGATGCATGCCAATTAGGTAAACAAACTAGAGTATCATTTAAATCCAAAAATACTGTTTCAACTTCTAGACCATTAGAGCTCTTACATATGGATTTGTTTGGACCAACTAGAACCACTAGTCTAGGAGGAAAATGATATGGATTTGTAATAATAGATGATTACTCTCGTTTTACTTGGTTTTCTTTTTGGCTACAAAAATGAAATTTTTCATATTTTCACTAAATTTTATCGAAAAATCTCTAATGAAAAAGGTTTTTCAATTCAAAATATTAGAAGTGACCATGGAACTGAATTTAAAAATCAAAATTTTGAAAATTTTTGTGATGAAAATGAAATTGACCATAACTTCTCTGCTCCTAGGACACCCCAACAAAATGGGGTAGTTGAAAGGAAAAAACAGAACCTTAGAAGAAATGGCCCGTACCATGCTTTGTGAAAGCAACCTTCCAAGATATTTTTGGGCGGAAGCAATTAACACAGCATGTTACATTCTAAATCGTGCTTTAATTAGACAATTTTTAAAGAAAACCCCCTATGAACTTTGAAAGGAAGAAAATCAAATATTGCATATTTTCATATTTTTGTTGCCGATGTTTTGTATTAAATAATGGCAAAGAAAAACTTGGTAAATTTGATGCAAAATTAGATGAAGCAATCTTTCTAGGTTACTCTCCACTAGTAAAGCATTTAGAGTTTTCAACAAAAGAACTTTAGTAGTTGAGGAGTCCATACATGTTATTTTTGATGAATCTAACGATCTTCCTTCAAGGAAGAATGAGGGTGTTGATGATGCAGAGCCACTAATAGAAAGTATGAAGGAGATCACTCTGAAAGACTCAGCAACTCCAAAAGACAAGGATCAAGAAGATGAACAAAATGAAAGAGGTGAAGAAATTCAAGAACAACCTCAAGGTACAAATGACTTACCTAAGGAATGGAGGTATGTTCACAACCACCCTAAGGAGTTAATAATTGGTGATCTATGCATGGGGTAAAAACACTTCTTCACTTAGAGATGTACTTAATCATTGTGTATTTGTATCTCAACTTGAACCTAAAACTTTTGAAGAAGCTGAAAATGATCATAACTGGATTAATGCTATGCAAGAAGAACTTAATCAATTTGAAAGAAATAATGTTTGGACCTTAGTATCAAGACCTAAAGATTACTCAATAATTGGAACAAAATGGGTCTTTAGAAACAAATTAGATGAGCATGGAAATGTAATTAGAAATAAAGCAAGACTGGTTGCTAAGGGATATAATCAAGAAGAAGGAATTGATTTTGATGAAACCTTTGCACCTGTTGCTAGATTAGAAGCTATTAGACTTCTACTTGCATATGCTTGCTTTATGAATTTCAAGTTATTTCAAATGGATGTTAAAAGTGTATTTTTAAATGGATATATTTCTGAAGAAGTATATGTAGAACAACCCCCTGGATTTGAAAATCATGCTTTTCCCAATCATGTCTTTAGATTAAATAAAGCTTTATATGGATTAAAACAAGCACCTAGAGCATGGTATGAAAGGCTAAGCAAATTTCTACTAAATAATGGTTTCTCAAGAGGCAATGTAGATACAACCCTATTTATTAAAAGAAACCAAAATGATATGCTAATTATACAAATTTATGTTGATGACATAATTTTTGGGTCTACTAATGAATCCCTTTGTCAAGACTTTGCTAAGCTTATGCAGGGAGAGTTCGAGATGAGCATGATGGGAGAACTCACTTTCTTCCTCGGACTCCAAATCAAACAATCAAAAGAGAGAATCTCCATCACCCAAAGCAAGTACACCAAGGAACTACTCAAAAGATTTGGAATGGAGAACTGCAAACCAATTGGCACACCAATGAGTCCCTCATGTAAGCTTGACAAGGATGATGAAGGTAAAAGCGTAGACTTAAAATACTATAGAGGTATGATTGGCTCATTATTATATTTAACTGCAAGTAGGCCTGATATCATGTTTAGTGTTTGCTTATGTGCAAGATATCAATCTAATCCTAAAGAATCTCATTTGAATGCTGTTAAAAGAATCCTTAGATACTTAAATGGTACTCAAACTCTAGGGTTATGGTACTCTAAGGACTCACAAATTAATTTGTTAGGATATTCTGATGCTGATTTTGCTGGATGTAAATTAGATAGAAAAAGCACAAGTGGAACTTGCCAATTTCTTGGAGTAAACCTAATCTCATGGTTTAGCAAGAAACAAAATTCGGTGGCACTGTCTACGGCTGAGGCCGAATACATTGCAGCCGAAGTTGTTGTGCTCAAATCTTGTGGATTAAGCAACAACTCGAAGATTTTGGAATCAAACTTAATGAAACACCAATAAAATGTGATAATACAAGTGCCATAAATCTATCTAAAAATCCAATTCAACACTCAAGATCTAAACATATTGAAATAAGACATCATTTTATAAGAGAACATGTTCAAAACAAAAATGTAACTCTTGAATATGTTTGTACTGAAAATCAATTAGCTGATATCTTTACAAAGGCCCTTAGTGAGGATAGATTCTGTAAAATTAGGAGAAATCTAGGAATTCTAGATCCATATGTCTAAAATTTCTCAATTTCCAAAGAATAGATGTCAAAAACTCTTAGAGCTAAATTTTCAACATCTATCCTGGTCCCAAAAGCTCAGATTTATTACTCTAAAAACTTATCATTGAGCAAAATTCCTTCACTCAAAATTTCAAATTTTTCTGGAATTTATTTGTATTTTTCCTGAATTTCTGAACTTCATGAGTCGACCCCCATGAGTCGACTCAATGGCAAACTTGTAAATCCCACAAACTTTCAACGGGTTCATTGTTTTTATAACGGGAACCCTGTTTGTGAGACGACTCATCTTCCCATCGTCTTCCTTCCGAAAGCCGTTCTTTCCAACTCTTTCTTGCTCCAAATCCAAGGATCAATTTTGAGGCAATTCTCCCTCCTACTCTCCACCAAAAATTGCCTCCTCGGAAAAGAGATTTCTCGTGCTTTTCACATTGCTCGGCGTGATTGGAACGTGCCCTAGCACTTCATCGAACTTCCAAAATCCACTTCTTTTCTCCACTAAAATTCCTCTTTACTCTCTTGTGATCTCTCCTCCACTCAATTCAAGTCTTCTTGTCTGCTACTTTATTGGATATGGCTCCAAAGATGAAACTTTCCCAAAGAAGGAAATCAATCCGTGAGCCTGAGGAATTTGTCCGAAAGAAAAGGCATGCTCAGTCTTCCAGTGTTCCTGATCCAATTTCAGTACCTGCTCAAGGTCTCTCTCAATCCTCCATAAGCCCCAGTGTAAATCCTCTTTCTGATAGAAAAGTAGAAACCGGGAAAAATATAGATTTTCGGTTCTTTGAGAAAGAAGGCTTTACTTTTGCTACCAAGATCAAAAATCAAGGATGGGAACTCTACTGCTCCCTTAAGGAAGTCACCTATGTGATCTTGTTAGAGAGTTCTACCAGAACCTAAATTATGGAAATGGGTCAGTGACTTCAACAGTCAAGGGGATTGACATATGCTTGGATTCTAGGATATTGGGAGAAATACTTCAGTTGCCTAGTGAAGGATACTCATATATGAAACTCCCAATTAAAGAAGAAGGGATCAGAATTATCTTAGGAGAAGCTTTTTCAGGAAATTTAAACAAATTGGAAGCAAAGCTATTGTCCATTGAGATGAGGGTCCTGCATCAGATTGTAACAAAACTCTTCTTTCCTAGGAGTGGTAGACATGACTTACTGTCTGGCAGAGATGTATGTGTCATGTTTCATGTCATCACTCAGACCCCCCTGAACCTCCCTGCACTGATGATAGAGGCCATGAGAGAAACTTTGAACAGATCCAAGGCACACTTGCCTTATGGTATGGCCCTTACCAGAGTATTCAGGAGGTTTGGAGTTAGCTGTGAGGGGGAGGCACCTACCAAACTCTCACATGTGGACACCTTCAACCAACACAGCCTGCACCGAATGGGAATTACAAAGACTGTTGGTGGTTGGATCAAGGGCTCTGAAGAAAGAGCTGAGGAGAGAGTTGAGGAAAGAGCTGAAGACAGAACTGAAGGCAGAGTAGAAGAAGAAGGTCCATCTTCTCCTGTCCACGACTTTAGGGCAGCTTCACCAGATACCCAGTTCATTCCTGATACTGAGGCTGGCCCTTCTGAGTTTACTAGGATGCCCACACCAGTGTATCAGCCAGAGAGCAGAGCACCTCATTCAGAGTTCAGACTGGCTGATGATCAGATCGAGCATATATCTCAGCGTGTGGCTTCTTTGCTGTCTAGCCAGTGAGTAGTACTTCTTTTGCACCTGAGCTACCTCTTCTGATCAGACCATTACTCCCCACATCTCCACTGTGTTTCAGATGATTTCAGATCAGTCCGTCAGGATACAGCAGCTTGAGGACACAGTCTGGAGACTGACTGGCAGAGTTCTTGACTTGCAGGGGCAATCCTTGCATTGGCCCATCCCAGCCACAGGAGTCTACTATTGAGGTCACAGACCTCACTGCAGAGGCTGGCAGGCTCAGAGGAGCACTAGAAGGTGGATATGAATTACTGAGGAAAGAGATCCGAGGATCGAGTGAGCATGCTACCACCCAGTTCACTGCTCTACTTCAATCTGTTTCCAGAGCACTGAACGTACTTGATTCTATTAGACTCACCCTTTCTGTTCAGTCCCTAGCATCTCAGCGTTCTCAGCCACCCAGTTCATCGTTCTCCTGCTCGTGCCAGAGGCAGACGGGGTAGAGGACGCACTTCTGATCCATCATCTCCTCACCCTATATCTGATGACTCCGATCATTGACCTATCTTGATCATTACTAGATCCTAGGTGTTAGTATTTTGTTCTAGGATCTATACCTTGGGGCCATGTATTGACAATTAGCTGGTTGAATTTTATTTTTAAGAACTATGTATTGAAACAATTATGATATTAATGGAATCATCTTTTACCTATATTTCTATCTCTTTGTAATGATCATATTTTGGTTATATATTTTCTTCTTGTTGAAATATTGTCTTCTCCTTGTTGTTGTTTGCTGTTGATAATTGCTATATTAAGGGGGAGCAAACATCTGTGAAAAACTCTAAAGAGGAAGAAAATAAAGAATATTTCAAAAAAGAAAAGGAAGAGTTAACTATGTTTGATGATGTCAAAAAGGGGGAGAAATTAAACAAAAACAAAAATTGAAATTAGACAAAAAGCAAAACCCTAAATTATGAGAAAAAGGGGGAGAAATTAAACAAAAACAAAGATTGGAAGATTAAAACAAATATTAGAGAAATTAAATAAATATTGGAAAATTAAACAAAAACAAAGATTGGAAGATTAAAACAAATATTGGAAAAATTAAATAAATATTGGAGAAATTAAACAAAAATAAAGATTGGAAGATTAAAACAAATATTGGAGAAATTAAATAAATATTGGAGAAATTAAACAAAAAATTGAAAGATTAAACAAAACTTTGAGAAATTTGGTATCGAAATTTGGTATCAGACAGAACTTAAACAAAAAGTCATCCATCAAAAGCAAAATCATAAGTACAATGCAAATAAGTATTTTTTTTATATGCTCTGATATATTTCAAAATTCAAACTTGCTCTGATACATCTTTTGAAATTTTATTCACCTTGATACATCTTAAGAAATTTGTTTTACTCTGATACACCCTACAATTTCTTTTAACTTGCTCTGATACATGATAAAATTTAATCTGATACAGTGTGAAAGTTTCTCTGATAAATTATGATATTTGTTCTGATACAGTGTGAAATTTTCTCTGACATTTGCTCTAATACAGTGTGAAATTTTCTCTGATATATTATAAAATTTTCTTGCTCCGATACATTATAAAATCTTTTCTAATATCATTGTAAAAATTATTTTTTTGCTCTGATACATTGCAAAATTTATTTCTCTTCTCTTGCTCTGATATATCTTAAACTCAAAATGATCTAATACCCTTTTCAAATCTTTAAGAAAATGGACAAACTATTTTTGTATTTATATTACATGCCAAAAGAATCATACTCTTTTCAAGCATATACACCTATAATGGATTCTTTTGAAATTAATGCATTAACATAAATATTTTTGTTCAAATATTTTGTCATCATCAAAAAGGAGGAGATTGTTGCTCCTAGATTGATTTTGATGATTACAAAGCAGATTGAAGGGATACAAATAATTTTAAAATGAAAAAGTCCTTATGCTCTTCAAGGGCAAAATCATAATTTCACTAAAATCTTGATTTGATAGTACCATTTGGTAGAACAAATGATTTGAAATCTATTGGTGAAAATTTCATTTTGTTTGGACTTATATTTTTGAAGTTATGAAGGTTTGAAGTGCATGAGTCGACTCATGAGTCAACTCATGGCACTGTGAGCTGATTGGCACGCAAAAATTCTCCTTGGCACGCTAGTTTTCTGGCTTGGCACGACCTGTGAGTCGACCCATGAGTCAACCCACAAGGCATGAGTCGACTCATGAGTCGACCCCTGCTAATTTGAGCCAAGAATTTTCAGAAACGCATTCTCTGATTTTTTGCAACAGAGGTCGACTCATGAGTCGACCTCTGAAGCATGAGTCGACTCATGAGTCGACCCCTGCGACGGAAATGTCAGCAACGGCTATTTTTTTGCCCATTTTAATTGCCATTTATGCTTCCTAAAAATCCTCTAACGGCTCTTTATCTACCTAAATTGTTTTCTCTTGCTTCTAATGCTACAAAATGCTTTAAATGGTGAAAGAAATTGCAGATTAAATAGCGGATCAAACGTGAAATCAAAAAACGAGAAGAACAGAAGAAAGGATCCGAAATTTGCAAGAAAAAGCCTGAGATCAACGAAAAATCCAAAAAGAAAAAGAGAGAGGATCCACAATATACCAGAGAGATTGTGAAAGAGAAAAGCAAGATCTTTCAAGGAGAGAATTCTTCACGCCTATTGTTTCAACCTTGATCTAGAGATTGTTTCAAAGCTTTCAAGAGATCTTCAATCAACAATCAACCTCTTCTCAAGCATTCAAGCATTCATCCACTTTGAGAAAATCCGAAAAAGGGGTTCTTCATTTGAGTAAAGCTTTTATTGTTATATTCGCTCGTTTAAAGGAGCTGTTATTGTATTAATTTGTGCTCTAAATTTTCTAACTCTTTGTGAGTAATTGTTCTTATTTTTGGAGGATTTCAAAAATAAGGAAAGGTTGATCCGAACCTGAAATCGGAGTGTTTTGGGTTTACTTGTACCCGGAAAATAAGTGATCTAGCTTGGGATAGCTAGTGTCGGAGTTTCCGACGTTTTGTATTCGGGTTGAATACAAAGGATAGTGGATTGAAATTCCCAAGTAGGATCTTGGAGAGTGGATGTAGGTGCAAGGTTAGCACCGAACCACTATAAATCCTTGTGTTTGTGGTGTGCTTTATCGCTTCACTTTATTTCTTTATTATATTCTTGCATTCCTACTTTAGGTAATTAATATTGAATTAAAGTCTTTGTTTTGATCTTCATAAGTAATCTGTTGGGCTTAAAATTTTTAGAAACCCAATTCATCCCCCCCTCTTGGGTTGCATAGCTGGGCAACATTCTACCAACCATATTGCATGTTTGATCCATAATCAAGATGCAAATGAAATAAACATGAAACTACTTTAGATCTAATCTAAACAAGTTTATGTAATTGAAATAATAAAACTTTAAATAATTTCTTTGCACAAAAATTATTAACAAAAAAAATTTATTTTAGATTTAAATATCTTTTAAATCTAATAAATTATAAATTTAATCTAGATCATATCTAATAAATTTATGATTAAAGATAGATCTACACGAACTAGGACAACCTTTGCACTGTAAGGGGTAAACCTTACAACAGGACAACCTTGTAGTTTGTGATTGATCTAAAATTTTAATTTTAGATTTAATAATTAGATTATAAATTAGATCCAATCTAAGTATGTATAAATAATCATATAATAAATAACCTGACTCTGATACCAATTTAAAGGAACCAGATCTAGGATTTCAGGGTTAGATCTTGAAACTTTTTCAAGATCAGACAGTGAAAGATTAAAATAAATCAAAATTTATTTTCTAAAACTAAAAAATTTCTAGATTTAAGATTTTATTACATGATTATTACATAGCATTAAATTAAAAATTAAAATATATAGAGCATGAACTACATGTTGATCATATCAACATGTTTCTATACTACATCTAATATATGTATTAAATAATAAATCAGATCTATTACCTTGCAAGTTAGACATTCTAACCTTGCTGATCTGGGCTTGAGGATGATGTTGCAAATTGCACACGCATTCAGTCTCTAGGAGTCATCCACACGAGCCCACGAATCTCGACCAGAAGTCCTGCTTCAGGAAATCAGCATAGTATGCTAGTACTATGCTGATCCTTCTTCGATGGTTGATCAGGTGCCTCCTTCTTGATTTGGACTTTTCCAAAGATGAAAAGTAGGAGGAGGAGTTTTAGATCTGAGATGCTCTCAAAAAACTCAAGATGGAGGAAGGGAAGAGATGAAACTAACAACCCTAGAAGAAGACTCTCTTCTTCTTCTCTTCACTCTCAACTAGACACTTTGTCTTGTGTCTATTATATCTCTAAGATCAAAAGGTCTTTCTCTCTAATTTTTGGATGCCCCAATGGTCTCTCAAATCTCTATCTTCACTAAAATTTTTATGAAGAAACTCATTTTATAGAGAGAGATATGATAGAGTCCTTGTCTAGGTCAAATACCTAGTCAAGGCTTATCCAAACATGGCAAGATAAGGGGCGCCCAACTCTTGGGTGCCTCCTCCTTATTTTTGTACATAGACTATGAGAAAAGGGTGCACAATGTGTGCCCTAAAAGCCATAAAAATCTTTAAAAAAATTTAGATAAATTCGATGCAAAAAAGAAAGAGTTTTGGATTTCTAAAACTCTATCTCATAGATTCAGCTGGCTAAATTTTCTTAGAGAAGAAAATTTAACTTGAAGAGGGCTGTTCCAGACTGATCCTGAGTGGATACCCATAGAGGCTGAATACTTTTATGGCTAGAAAAAAATCTTTTCTCTTTTAGATTCAGATTTGAAGAAAGAGATTACGATACAGGTATGTGATTTGATCACAAACTAAAATTCAGCATATATCAATTTCAGTACATGAACTAGTTTTTTGTGGTTTTATATTTTTATGCAAGTATGATTTAGATTAAAAATATTTTAATCTTGTATTTTATTATGGTGTTTAGAAAATAAAATTTTGAAATATATATGCATGCCTCAAATCTCAAATTTCAATAATGGTATCAAAGCCACGGATTTCATATGCTGAAAATTGACATCTATGTTTTGACAAAGATTTTAAAATTTGATTTTTTCTTGATACATGAGATGTATATATGAATTTTTAAATCTAAAATTTAATTTTTGATTTGATTTTAGAACATATAATTGATATATAAAAGCATGCATAGATCTGAATTTTGATCTAAAATGATTTCTAGTTCATATTCACATGATATGTAGATACATGCAAAAACCTAAAATTTTATATGACCTGATTCATGATTCATGTATGAGATATCTAATTGCATATTTAGATTATAAAATTACTTTTAATATGATCCATGACTAGTATATGAGATATATAAATCATGTTATTAATCAAAATTTTATTTAAATTTGAATTTTACATGTATATATGAGATATATGTTTGTATGTTAAATCTAAAAATTATTTTTATGATTTAAAAACTTATTTTTATGTAAAAAATTTAGATTTAAAATTTAATTTTAGAATCTGA
Source organism: Elaeis guineensis (assembly GCF_000442705.2). Taxonomy (NCBI): domain Eukaryota; kingdom Viridiplantae; phylum Streptophyta; class Magnoliopsida; order Arecales; family Arecaceae; genus Elaeis; species Elaeis guineensis. The sequence goes on along the minus strand of NC_026001.2, from coordinate 51,458,463 downwards.
AATTTGCATTTGTGCATGAGGAATTTGGTTATGGGAAAATCAAAAATTAGATCATGTAATAGGATTGCATCTAAGATTTTTTATTTGATTTATATAGGTCTAATTCGATTAAGTAATTGATCAAACCGAGTCAAATATTGATTAAAATTAGATCAATTAAGTTAAATGATCATGTAATTATTGTTGATCAAATTGACTGAGTCGCATATATAGAATCGATGAACTTAAGGACCTAATTTGGCTCGATGGTTTGAGCCCGATTTGTTTGAGTTAACCTATTTGGATCGATTAATCTATTGATGTCTAAGGTAAGTAATTGAGACGTGATTATTTAATTAGTTTCATTCACTTATCTGGCTAATTTATTAGTGTCTAAGAAAAGCAATGAGGAAACCTCCACCGATCTTCACTTACCTAGCCAATTTGGAACATTGGATCTTGAATAAGGTTACTTAGCAGTTTGGTTTAGCCCATGCCAATTAGATCGATCATATGATAACTGATTAAATGAGACCAAACCTAAACCTCTCCATAAATATTAAGTCCATAGGTCTTCTACCATTGTAGATATGCGAGCGTACTACCAACGTTGATTATTCTCGGCTGGTCACAGTTGTTCAGTTGCATCGAAAACATGCAACCACTCTATTAATAAAAAGTTACTCCAGGGTATGGATGGGGTTGGGCTCAATAACTGTTAGGTGAGAGATCCAATGACGGCCTTGCACCTGCTTGTGAATGGTAGATCGGGCTTAACTAAGGAGTGTGGGTAATAACTGTTAGGTGAGCCTAATGACTTAGAGATCAAGTTGCTGCAACATGCTTAGAGAAACATCTGGATAAAGAGTTGCCTATGCATTGGTGTGAATGTTACCTATAACTGTTAGGTGAAGTGCATGGTATCGGTGGGACCATAGCACCCACTAGAAATTCTTTATCGTGTTAGGGTTTCTATTTCCTTTTTGGGGAGTGGAGGGATCTGAAAAAATAATAGGAGTCATTGTTTGTATCTTAAAATTTCTAGAAGCAAATATAACATTAAGTAAAAAAGTCTAACTTGAATCTCTACTCTCACAGTTAAATAATGTCAATCTCAAACTCTCTAGTCTGCATCTTTGAAATCAATTGTTTAACCGATACAAATTACAAAGACTGGCTCAAAAATCTCAAGTGCTATGTGCTGGCATCAATGTCAAACAAGTTACAAATCCAGCATGAGCATATGCCCATTGTCAAGGCTATGATTACTCACCTACAAGAGTTATATGGTGAGCAAAGCCATACTGCACGCTTCGAAGTGTCCAAAAGATTCTTCAATTTGAAGATGCGTGAAGGGCAGTTAGTCCATAAGCACTATATGACAGTGATCAAGGATATTGAGGAGCTTGGAAAGCTTGAGCTAGAAATGCAAAAAAAATTACAGATAAATTTAATCCTTCAATCCCTTACGAGTTCATATAGTCAATTTATTATGAATTTTTATATGAATAAATTTGATTGCACTATACCCGAATTGGTCAACATATTGGTCACTACGGAGGGAACCTTGAAGAGTTCAAGGGGCACTATTCTCACTGTGGAGCAGATTTCTTTCAAGAGAAAGTCTACTGGGAAGAAGAAGGTTAAATCCGTTAAGAAGCAAAAGAAAGAGAGCAAGCCAAAGAAGAAAGTTTCTAAGAAGGCCGAAGCAAAGGGAAAGTGTTTCCACTGTGATACTGAAGCCCACTGGAGGAGAAACTATCCATCATGCTTGGAGAGCCTAAAGATCAAAAAGGATGATAAACCTTTCGAAGGTATGCTCATAATTGAATCTAACCTTATAGTTTCTTCTACTTCTAGTTAGGTATTAGACTATGGCTCGAGTGCTCATATATGAACCTCAATGCAAGGTCTAATAGAAAGTAGAAAGTTGAAGGAAGGTGACATGATCCTTCAGATTGGCAATGGAGTAAAAGTTGCTGCATAGGCCGTTGATACTTATCCTCTTCGATTACCATCTGATTTTAGATTAGATTTGAAAGACTATTATTATGTTCTTGTAGCTAGTCAGAATTTGATTTTCATATCTGTGCTAGCACAGAAAGATTTTGAAATTAGTTTCAATAAAAATTTTATTTTATTTATTTATGAAATAAATTGATTACATGAGATCTTTTAATTGACAGTCTTTATCACTTGCATGTTGATGCGAATGTGAACTTAAATGAGCAAATAGTGAGTGCCGTAGGCCAAAAGAGACCCAGAGATAAAATTAACCAAAAGTATTTGTGACACCATAGACTAGGCCATATTGGAGAGAACAGGATAAACAGACTGAAAAAAGATGGGATCTTTGGCTCTCTTAATCCAGAGTCATATCTAGCTTGTGAATCTTGCCTTCAAAGAAAGATAATCAAGTTACCCTTTGTAGGACATGGAGAAAGAGCCACTGAGTTATTTATCCTGGTACACATCGATGTGTGTAGATCATTTGATGTATAGGTCAGAGATGGTTATGCCTACTTTATTATCTTTACTAATGATCTATCTAGGTATGGGTATGTGTATCTAATGAAATACAAGTTTGAAGCCTTTGAAAAGTTCAAAAAATTCAAACATGAAGTAGAAAAAAAACAGACAAACCCATTAAGGTTCTTCGATCTGATCGAGGAGGAGAATACCTTAGTGAGAAATTTCTCGGATATCTTAAGGACAACAGCATAGTCTCTCAATGGACTCCTTTTGGAACACCTCAACTCAACGGGGTATCCAAAAAGAGGAACAGGGTCCTATTGGATATGGTCAGATCCATAATGAGCTTCATCGATCTACCCTTATATCTTTGGGGACATGCCTTGTTAATCGCTATTCACCTATTGAACAGGATTCCATCAAAGTCCGTTCCTACCACATCATATGAGATATGGTTCAGTAAGAAGTGAGTCTAGGTTATCTTAAGACTTGGGGATGTCTAACCTATGTCAAAAGACAGATGACTGATAAACTAAAGGATAGATCTGTAATAGCTCATTTTATAGGATATCCTAAAAAATCCATGGGATACTACTTCTACTTTTCATAAGACTATAATGTGATTGTAAGTTGGAATACCATATTTCTAAAAAAATAGTTTATCCAGGATAGTGGCAGTCAGAGGTTAGTTGAGCTCGAAGAGAAGGTCTTTGAAGAGCAAAGAGCTATAGATCCTCAAGAACCCATTATTCATGAGCCGGTAGTTGACGTTCCTCTACCATCTCGTAGATCTAACAGAGTCTCCCGACCTCCTAAAAGGTACATAGGTATGCTTACGGAGGAAGTAAAGAAAATGTTCCTTATAGGAGATAGGGGTCATGGTAATGATTCTAATACCTTTGATGAGATGATGTCCAATATCGATTTTGAGAAATAGTTAGATACGATGAAGTCAGAAATTAACTCGATATACTCGAACTAAGTAGGAATCTTAATGGATCCACCTAAGGATATTGTACCCATTAGGTGTAAATGAATCTACAAAAAAAAATAGATATCGATGGTAAGGTAGAGACCTATAAAGCTAGGATTATGGCTAAAGATTATAGTCAATGCGAGGATATTGACTATCAGAAAATTTTCTCGCTCGTAACTATGCTGAAATCTATCCGCACTCTGCTTGCTGTTACAGCTTACTATGATTATGAAATCTGACAGATGGATGTGAAAATTACCTTCTTAAATAGATATCTTAAGGAAGATATCTATATGGAGCAGCCTATGAGTTTTACATCTAGTGATGGTGATCACAGAATCTGCAAGCTACAAAAGTCCATATATAGATTAAAACAAGCTTCTCGAAGTTGGAACCATCATTTTAATGGAGCGATCAAATCATTTGATTTCATAAAAAATGAAGAGAAATCATGTATATACAAAAGGATCAGTGAAAGCACAGTAACTTTCCTTGTATTGTATGTGGATGATATTCTTCTCATTGAAAATAATATTCCCATGCTGACCATGGTCAAAAGATGGTTGTCTAAGAAATTCTCTATGAAAGACCTAGGAGAAGTATCCTATATTCTTGGAATAAAAATCTATAGAGATAGACCTAAACGGATGCTAAGCCTATCACAAAAGCTGTACATAGAGAAAGTGCTGAAGAGGTTCAGCATGAAAAATTCTAAAAGATGACTCTTATCTCTTAGACATGGTATTAATCTTTTTAAGACAATGTATCCAACCACATTTGAGGAAATACAGTGCATGAGTAGGATTCCTTATGCCTCGGCCATAGGGAGCCTCATGTATGCCGTGCTGTGTACTCGACCTGATATTATCCTTGCTATGAGTGTCACGAGTGGGTATCTATCGAATCTAGATGAGGAGCACTGGATAGCTATTAAGAACATCCTTAAGTACTTGAGAAGGACTAAGAATTTGTTCTTGATCTTTGGAAGAGATTCTGAGTTGCAAGTAGAGGGGTATACTGATTCAGACTTCATGTCTGATGCTGATGATAGAATGTCTATATCAGGATATATTCTTGTTCGATATATTGGAAGGGTTCTGAGTAATTGATCAATGGAGGCTGAGTATGCTATTGATATGTAAGATGAATTTTGGTTGTAATGTTAGTTGTAAAACTGGATGTCATGCCATTAGATACCATGACACAGTACTACAAAGATAATGGCACTATAGCCCTTGCTAAGAAGCTAAGGTCTCACCAGAAGTCCAAATACATAAAGCACCGGTATACGCGACTACCTCATATCAAGGTGCGAAGAGTAGATTCCACGGACAATGTGGCAGACCCACTGACAAAGCAGTTGAGTCAACAGAAAATGGAAGTCCATCTTGAGAAGATGGGACTTAGATTTGTGGCCAATTGGCTTTAGTCCAAGTGAAAGATTATTAGATGTATATCCTAGAAGCCAATATGGTTGACATATTGTAATAAATGTAGGACATAATTTTGTACTTAATACATTGATATGATCAATAAAAGATAAATTTATTTTTCATTCAAGTATGATGTGCCCTTGAATCATCCATGAAATTAATTTTCGATACATATTCTCAAGATATTGAGAATTAAAGACATATATTTAATTTCTAAATGCTCTCGATCATAGGATCATCATAAGGATGATGATCGATTCAGATAGATCGATGCACAGATTACTTCTTTCGAGATAGATGGGTCTCTAGTCTATAGTGTAGAGATACTGGACGATAAGTGCAGATAGTTGTTAGAGAACAACTAGTACTGAGTGTGACCATACGAAAGATCATTTGAATTTTTATTCGATCATCAGTGATTGTCTCGATGCCATAATTGTGTGACTGATCTTTTGATCTGAGATGGCACTGCTGCTCGCAGTGTGACTACTGGAGTTTGATTGATATATAAACATGGATCTCAATGAGCCCTTATAGTGGATATTGGCGACAGTTGGTCCACTGTAGGAGTAGAGTTGCACCCAGATGGGATCTATCGATCTTGATAGAAAGAAGTAGTCCTATGAGATTTGAGAGACTAAGTTCGAGAATCTATGGCACAATAGTATGACTGATGGAAAAGTGTTTCCATAGATATCATATTTGGACTTGAGCTGATCGAATCTATCATATGACTGATATTGAGGTTTGACGATTTATCCATGACCTGCATCTAGTCGGGACTCATGATAGAGAGACTAAATTATATGTTAACTATACCTAGAGGTTCATTTTAGTTCTACTTGGTTGTCATTACATATTGTTAGGTGTCACTGATGGATTGTGAGAGCTCACTAAGGTTGTTCTGGATCGCCAATCCTGATGAGTTAGAGTGGAATTGTTCCGACCTATTGAAAAGGTTTCAATGATACTTTGATAAAGATCATTGTATATCTCATTATCAGATAGAATTAACCTATGGGGTCACACAACAAAGGGATTAGGCTTGAAATTAGCAATTGAGCTTATGAAGTGTCAATTGGGTTTAGAGAAACCCAATTGGGTTTAAGGTAACCTTGCTAGCATATGGTTGGACCTAATTTTTTCTCTACAATTAGATTTTTTATTTACTAAGATAATTTAAACTTAATTATCTACTAATAACCTACATAAATTGGATTCATTGGACTCCAATTGTTGGGTGTCTAAGATTTTGGATCATATAAATTAAGGGTGCAAGTCCCTAATTAATATTCCTTGATAGTTATTCTTAGGCGCCACCTTGATTTGATCAAGTTGGGCGTGTCCCATAATTAGAGGGCTTATAGATCCCATATGGGGCATTTCTTGGATGTATTTTGGGGTGTGTTTATGTGGGTGTAAGGGCTCCAAGAGTTGGTGTCTAAAAGGATTTCTAATGAAAGTTAAATAACCTAAGTTATTAAAAATCTAATACAAGTAGGACTTGTATTATGTAATTGAATAGGATTCAATCCTTATACCTATTTAAAGGGACCTCTCCTAACATCCCTAGAGCATCCAACCAGCAGCCCACACCCATCTTTGGAGACTCCCCATTCTCTCTCTTCCTCTCTCCCTCTCTTCTCTTGGCATCCCACATGCCCCACCTCTTGGGCACCTTAAGTTCTTCCTCATGCCCAAGGCTGTTGGGCATCCCCTCTTTTGCTGGTTCTTGGTGTTTGGTAGCAGCATAAAGCAAGGGAGAAAGGTAAGAGAAGAAGAAAAGAAGAAGATCAAGGAAAGAGATCAACAGTTGATCATGATTTAGGCTTCGTTCAGATTCAGCAATTTTTTTAGAAAAAAAAATTCAACTTGAAGAGGACTGTTCCAGGCTAATCGCGAGTGGATACCCGTAGAGGTCGGATACTTATGCAGTTAAAAAAAAATCTATTCTCTTCCAGATTTAGATTTAAAGAAAGGGATTGTGATACAAGTATGCGATTTGATCACAAACTAAATTTCAGTATATTTCAATTTCAGCACATGAACTAGTTTCTTGTAGTTTTATATTTTTATACATGCATGATTTAGATTAAAGGTATTTTAATCTTATATTCCACTGTGATATTTAGAAAATAAAATTTTGAAATACACATACATACCCCAAACCTCAAATTTTAATAAAATCAGTATGAAATAAATAGAGTTCTGGATGAGAGAACAAGGTGATAAGATAAGATAAGAGCCTTCATTAAGAAGGACTCTTCATCTTCTCATGTCAATTAAGAGGGGGCAGCAACATTATTTTGGTATGAAACCTAATGGACGTAGAGAACTCCTTCTACACTTGAAACTATTCCAAGTTGGATAAGAATCCAATTAAATTGGATCCAATCTCATTAGGTCAAAGACAACTGATCTAGTTTAGCTCAAACACTTTGAACTGAACCAATTTAGGAACTGGGGTTAATACAATATGCTAGCATATCAAATTAACCCTTAAAATTTATATTAAATCCTAATTAAATTAAACAAAACTAAATTTCAAAGTGTGTGACCTATTGGGTTTCAAATCTAGCCAACACTGGATCCAAACTCTTGACGTAACCCTAATCCGATCAGATTAGGTTAGCCGAAGAGTCCCAATCAACTAAGACTCTTTCTAATTAATTTTTAAATTAATTTTTTTTAGTTCTGATGAGTCCACAAGTCAAGATTAATGTCTAGCAATATATCATGACTATCCAAAAGATTTAAAATTTTGATAAAAAATTATCAAAATATCTTTCAGTAACAAGTTACTGTATAATTCAATCCTTCAGTCAAATAAAATTCCAGATGAGCTGTAGGCATAGAAACATGTAAAACTCAATTGTTTATTTATATGTATCTCAATCAAAAGATGATGATTTAGTTGATGATATATTAGAAATTTTTTACTAATAATCATCCTACTTTGGTCAAAGACTTCCAGAATCATCGACCCATAAGATCACATAAGTTGTTCGCTCTCTTTATTAAGAGTGACTGATCTCTTATTGATCACTCACAATCTTCATCCATACTTCACCACATCCAAAACACCCGATACAAAGATCAGATAATCAAGTTAGAAAGTGAACCAAAATATGGATTCATGTACACAAAATACCATAGTGATCTCAGGTCAAAGGATCACTTACACAACTCTCATGAGAGAATTATCAGCTAATATGTAAATAAGACTCCATCAAATATTCTCTCGTAGGTCTATTCAGTGAACTCATTCTCTAATGAGCACCCACATCTTTGTATTAATGTCATCACACAAGTGGTTGTGAGATCAACCACCCTCATCTCTGAGCATACATAGACATGCCAGTCTTATCGGTATCATTGATCTCCGACTCAATGAACCAATGACTAAGAATAGTTTAGGTCATGGCTATCAAGATTTTAGGTCTCACTGACGTGATCTCATCATGGTCCTAAAACTATTGCCTAGACCTATGGGGTTCATTATAATCTTAAAACAATAAGATGCAGTATTTAATGAATCAAAAATACTTATTTTATTAATAATAATAATGTTAATTATATGAGTCTGGAAGATAAATTACAGAAAATATCCTCTCGCATTCCATATGCGATTGGCTTGTAGAGCATTATTCTTTTAATCTCCCACTTACACTAAAGCCAATCGCCCCTATACTTGATGCCCATGCAATCAAAGTGATGGTCAAACTGTCGCACTGACAAGGCCTTAGTGAACGGATTCACTATATTATTCTTGGTATCAACTCACTCCACGATCATATCGCATCTTTCGACTATCTCCTGAATGAGATGGAACCATCTTAGGATGTGCTTGAATTTATGATGAGTCATCGATTCCTTGGCTTGAGCAACTACCCCAGTATTATCACAATAAAGGGGCACTGGTTGTTCAATCTCAAAAATCACACCTAATTTTGAGATGAATTTCTTCATCCAAATAGCCTCCTTAGCAGTCTCACTAGTAGCAATGTACTCAGCCTTTGTGATCGAGTCGCAACAGTTTACTGTTTGGAACTCTTCCAACTTATTGCCCCACCATACAAAGTGAACATATACCCAGATATAGATTTGCTATCATTCAGATCAGATTAAAAATTAGAATCAGTATAACCTTTCAGTTTTAAATTAGATCCACCATATATGAGAAAAATATCTCTAATCTTTCTCAAGTACTTGAGTATGTTTTTCATAGCTTTTCAACGATCCTCCTCGGGATCAGCCTGAAATCTACTTATAATGCCTAAGGTATAAGCCACATCAGGCCTGGTATATAACATAGCATACATGATTGATCTACAATCGAAGCATAAAGAATAGAACTCATTCTATTTCTCTCTTCAGGTGTCTTAGGAGACATCTTTTTAGAGAGTTATATGCCATGACCTATGGGCAAGTAACCTCTTTTACTTTTCTTTATGTTGAACCTCTTGAACACAAGGTCTATGCACCTAGACTGGGACAAGCCTAGCATCTTTTTTATCTATCCCTATAGATCTTTATACCAAGTATATAGGATGCTTCATCCAAGTCTTTTATGAAAAATTTTTATGATAGCCATGTTTTAACCGATTGCAATATTGAGATTTCATTCCTAATGAGCAGTATGTCATCCACATACAAGACCAAAAAGACAACAACACTCCCACTAGTCTTCTTGTACACATAAGGTTCATCCAAATTTTGATAAAACCAAACAATTTGACTGTCTCATCAAAATGGATGTTCTAGCTCCTCGATGCTTGTTTTAATCTATAAATAGATTTATTCAGCTTGCATACCGGATTTGCTCTCCCACTAGAGACAAATCCCTCTGGTTGAGTCATATAGACTTCTTCCTCAAAATTTTTATTGAGGAAGGCAGTCTTGACATCCATCTGTCAGATTTATAGTCATGGTATGCATCAATAGCAAGCATTATCCAAATAGACTTAAGCATGGCTATCGGTGAAAAAGTTTCTTCATAATCAACTCTTTGTTTTTGTCTGAAATCTTTTGCCACCAGTTTGACCTTATAGGTCTCTATCTGGCCATCTACTTCAATCTTCCTTTTGAAGACCCATTTGCAGCCTATAGGGGTCACACCCTCAGGTGCATCAACCAAAATCCAAACTTGGTTGGTATACATGGAGTCTATTTCAGATTTTATGGTATTGAGCCATTTGTTAGAGTCACTACTCATGACAGCTTTCGAATATGTTGTGGGATCATCATTCTCAATGCTGTGAGATGTATTGTCATTCTCAATAATAAATCCATACCTGAGTGGGTACATTATGCACTCTACTTGACCTTCAGAGAGGAGGTGTGTATTGTGGCTGTGAGTTAACAATGGGCATATCTGATTGAAAATTATTTTGTGAATCCTGGATGAATTGTGGATTTTGAACTTTCTCAAGTTCAACAGACCTCCCACTGCCCCCTTCTTGGATAAACTCTTTCTCCAAGAAAATAGAATGCCTACCAACAAATATCTTTTGTTGAGTAGGGTGATAGAAGTAGTATCCTATACTCTCCTTGGGATAACCCACAAACCTACACTTTTTCTGATCTAGCATCCAGCTTTTGTCCATCAACATTTTTCATATAAGCCGGGCAACCCCAAATCTTAAAATGTTTAAGACTGGATCTTTTTTTTTCCATATCTCATATGGAGTGCTAGAGACAGATTTGGAAGACACTTTGTTTAAAACATATGCTGCAGCCTCGAGAGCATATCTCCAAAAAGAGATCAAAGATCCATGAAACACATCATGGACCGCACCATATCTAATAAGGTGTGATTCCTCCTTTCCACAATTCCATTTAGTATTGGAGTGTAAAGAGGTGTCCACGGAGAGAGTATTCCATTTTGTTTTAAATAATCGAGTAACTTGCTAGTTAAGTGTATTCTCCTCTTCGATCAGATCGAAGAGCTTTAATACTTTTACCAGTTTATTTTTCAACTATTCTTTGATACTTTTTAAATTTGTCAAAGGCTTCGGATTTATATTTTATTAAATACACATATCCAAACCTAGACATATCATCAGTAAATGTGATGAAATAAGAGTATCCACTTCTGACTTGAGTCAATATTGGACCACAAACATCAGTATGTACAAGGTCCAAAATGTCACTCGCTCTTTCTCTATGTCCAGTAAATGGAATCTAGATCATTTTTTCTATAAGACAAGATTCACAAGTTCCATATGATTCAAAATCATAAGGATCAAAGAATTTATCTTTGTATAACTAGTTAATTCTTGATTTATTTATATGACCAAGTCAGTAGTGCTAGAGGTATATGATATTCACATCCTTTCTTTTTTTTTTTCTTCATATTATTGACATGAAGTATATTATCATTAAATGATAAAAACAAAAGACCATTATCAATATAAGTATTTCTATAATATTTGCTAGAAAAATATATAGAACAACCATTGTTCTTTGCTTTTATTTTAAAATCTTGTTCAAATAATAATGGTACAGAAATAATATTTCTAATGATATTAAAAATATAATAATAGGTTTTCAATTTTAAAACTTTGCTCGAAGGAAACTTCAAAATCCTAGTTCTTATGGCTTCAGCCTGAATGGACTCTCCACTAGTATCAAACAGCTCGAAGTCACTTTTATTCAGACTCTTTATTTCCTGCAGATCCTACAATGATTTGCAAAGGTGTGAGCTACAAATAGTTTTCAATACCTAGGAATCTAAAATTGAAGTACTAAATGATAAGTTAGTTTGTATCATATACAAACTCTTGACAGCATTGGCTGGTTTCACAGTTGCAAGGTATTCCTTGCAATTCCTCTTCCAATAGCCCTCCTTGCCATAGTGATAGCAAGTACCTTTGACGGAGACTTTCTTCGTCTTCTTCTTGAAGATGCCAGCCTTAGGGTTTCAGCTTTTTTTTGGAACCCTTCTTACGTTTCTTCTTGTTGATCCTATCGATAAAAAGAACCAAAGCCTTTTTACCCTTGAAATGGCTTTCTACTGTTTTCAACATATTTAACAGCTCAGGCAGACTGATGTTTAGTTTGTTCATATGGTAATTTATGACAAACTGAGAGAAGAAGTTGGAGAGAGACTGCAGGATCAAATCTTGACTAAGTTCACCATCCATGGCAAAATCCAATTGTCCCAAATGAGTGGTTAAATTATTCATCTTTAGGACATGTGTTTGCACAGAAGTGCCTTCAGTCATGCGGATATGGAACAACTACTTAAATATCTCATATCTAGTAGTTCAACTTTGTTCCCCATACAACTCCTTAAGATTAAGGAGATAGAGGGAACATCCACATCCTCATGCTGCCTTTAAAGCTGGTTGCTCATCGAGGCAAGCATGATGCATTTGATAGTTACACTGTCATCTTTCTACATCTTATATGTATCTCTTTCATCCTCGAAAGATCTTCTCCAATCGTATCAGATGCAGGTGTATCCAATATATAGGAGATTTTTTTTTGAGTAAGAATAATTCTCAAATTTCTCAACCAGTCTATGTAGTTTAGTCCGATCAATTTATTTGCATCTAGTATGCCTCTAAGTGGTAGTGAGGATGCTATATATGCAGTTAATCTACCATAATAAGAACATAATATAAGCAGACAACTCAAGATGATATGCATAACTAGATTAAGACTTTTGTCTAATTGTGTCTCCCACTATTTTAACGAATTTCATAGCCTTTAGGTATGAAAAATGAGAAACATCCTTATGTTTCTTAGTGGGGTTGAGATCTCTATTCCTCACAAACACCTTATGGATAGTACAACAAGCATTAATAAGTTTAAGAGTAGGTAACTCTTTACCAATTGTACCTCATACAATTCTCAACATTTTTTCTCTTGCCTCTAGATCACTTATAGTCTTGTGGATAGCATAATAAATTATAGTGTTCTAGTTAAGTTAACCCTTTAATCCCATATGGTAATACTTAAATAATGCTGTCCTTGTGGATAGCACAATAAAATAATACTATTCAAATATACGATAAGTATCAATATGCACTTAGTCAACATCATATCAATTTTTATAGTAAGTCTTATGGATAGCACAACAAGCTCACTAAGATCTTGACATATTTTATTGACCAAATTAGAAGGAAGGCCCTTGTACTGTCTACATCACTAATCAATCTTAGTTCAAAATTCAATAAGATCGAATTGACCAGGTCAGTAGGTGGGAGGCTCTTCGTAGCTTTTCTTAAACACCAACAAAGTTAGCCAGACTAGCATACGGACCTAATTAGAAAACTACCTTTCATACTTTCCTAGACACCAATTAATCAAATGAATTCAACAATTGAATTGAAAGTGAATCTTGATATTATAACTCAATATAATTTTTTTATGAGGATCTTTAAACTGATCTTGACATATCCTAACTATAACTACATAAAATATGCTAAACATATTATGCAATTTGGTATGCATTTACAAGTCATAATAACAATCATATAATCATGCCAAAAATCATATAAGGGTGCATAAAATGACTTAACATATATCAAGCATATCAAATAAGAAAGCAAACCCTAATCAAATTAGGCATGCATAGGCATGCATAACACCCTTAACCATAAATCAATTTAAGCATCTAGCAACCATGAAATAATAAATTTTAAATTATCATAAATTCATAATTGTAATAACTAAAATTTAAATCCATGGTTCATATAAAGTCAAAAAAATGATTTTTGATTTTAAAGATCGATGCTAAAATCGATGCATATTTTTGACAATATATGAACAAGAACAATTCTATACTACAACTTTGCACTTGTTTGATTGAATCTAACAAAGATGGCTCTGATATCACTATTAAATTTTAGTCATGCAGTAAAAATTAAATTTTATAATTTTTAAAATAAATAAATCAATAGCTTTAACGGTTAAAACTATCGAGCCGACACCCAAACTCTAGAATTACCTTGCCGATATCGATCAAAACAAGCATGCAAAGGGATAAAATTTTATACTTTCATCATAAAGTAATATGGCACGATGGTGATCTCTACGAGACTCCAAAGTAAAAGCCCTCCAATAGTGATCTATACGAAAGTTGGTCAAGGTCCTTCCTAACCGGTGTGCTACCGCAGTCTTGTCTTCTCAAAAACACTGCCGGCTTTGAACACGAAGTATGATCACACCAAAACTTAGTCATCTTCAATCTTACCATCAGAATCATACCAAGAAAATACTATTTAGATGTCTTACAACCTAGGATTTGATTTTAGGCTCCAACATATGGAAAAATCAAATCCTAGGGCATACTAACAACACTTGCTAATTCTCTCATCACCCTTCTTATAACTTTTGCCTCTCAATTTTTTCTTGTCTTTTTCTCAAATTTTTTTTAGAATTTATTCACTCTTTTACATAGCACTTATCTCTAATTTTCATCCAAAATCAAGCACTTGATCCATATAGGACATCCCATATAAATAGGTGACCATGGGATGTGAGGAAGGACCAAGGGGCACCAACCTTTGGTGCTCCACCTTCTCACATGGTGAAATAAATCACCATGTTCTATTTATGGTATAGGAGAGCCTTCACATAGAAGGACCCCTCTTCTATGCCCCATAAAAATTTTATGTAAAAATAGCATGAAATAAATAGAGTTCTGGATGAGAGAATGAGGCTATAAGATAAGATAAGAGCCTTCATTAAGAAGGACTCTTCATCTTCTCATGTTAATTAAGAGGGGGCAGCAATATTATTTTGGCATGAAACTTGGTGGGTGTAGAGGACTCCTTCCACACTTCAAATTGGTCCAAGTTGGATAAGAACCCAATTAAATTGGACCCAATCCCATTTGGTCAAAGACAACTGATCTAGTTTAGCTCAAACACTTTGAACTGAACCAATTTAAAAACTTGGGTTAATACAATGTGCTAGCATATAAAATTAACCCTTAGAATTTATATTAAATCTTAATTAAATTAGATCAAGATTAAATCTCAAAGTGTGTGATCCATTGAATTCCAAATCTAACCAGCAGTGGACCCAAACTCTCGATGTAATCCTAATCCGATCAGATTAGGTCAACTGAAGAGTCCCAATCAACTAAGACTCTTCCTAATTAATTTTTGAATTAAACTCTTTTGATTCTGATGAGTTCATAAGTCAAGATTGACATCTAGCAATGTATCATGACTACCCGAAAGAATTAAAATTTAGATGAAAAATTATCAAAATATCCTTCAGTGGTAAGTTACTGTATAATTCAATCTTTTAGTCAAACAACATTTCAGATGAGCTGTGGGTATAGAAATATGTCAAACTTAATTACTTATCTATATGTATCTCAATCAAAAGGTGATGATTCAGTTGATGATATATTAAAATTTTTTTTTAATAATCATCCTACTTTGACCAAAGACTTCCAGAATTATCAACTTATGAGATCATATAGGATGTTCGCTCTCCTTATTAGGAGTGACTGATCCCTTATTGATCACTCACAATCTTTATGCATACTTCACCACATCCAGAACACCTCATATAAGGATCAGAGAATCAAGTTAGGAAGTGAACCAAAATATAGATTCATATACATAAGGTATCATGGTGATCTCAGGTCAAAGGATCACTTAGACAACTCCCACTAGAGAATCATCAGCTGACATATAAATAAGACTCTATCAGATGTTCTCTCGTAGGTCTATTCAGTGAACTCATTTTCTAATAAGCACCCATATCCTTGTATTAGTATCACCACATAAGTGGTTGTGAGATCAACCACTCTCATCTCTGAGCATACATAGGACATGCCAGCCTTACCGGTATCATTGATCTCCAACTCAATGAACCAATGACTAAAAATATTTTAGATCATGGCTATCAAGATTTTAGGTCGCACTAGTGTGATCTTATCACAACCTTAAAACCATTGCCTAGACCTATGGGTATATTATAATCTTAAAATAATAAGATGCAGCATATAATGAATCAAAAATATCTATTTTATTAATAATAATAATATCAATTATATGAGTCTAAAAGATAAATTACAGAAAATACCCTCTCGCATCCCATATGCGATTGGCTTGTAGGACATTATTGTTTTACCATATACATCAGTATGTACAAGACTCAGAACATCACTAGCTCATTCATCTTTTCCAATAAAAGGTGACTTGGTTATTTTTTCAAGTAAGACTCACAAGTAGGCAATGATTCATAATCGTTGTCATCAAGAATTCCTTTTTGAGCTAACCTATTTATCCTATGCTTGTTGATATGACTTAGCCTACAGTGCCAAAGGTAGGCATCCGTGACATTGACTATCCTAGGGCATTTATTAGAAGTGTACATTATATTAGGCCGTGATACAACATAAATACCATTATTCAACTGTTCATATATTATCGTAACACCATTCAAAATGATATCATAAAAAAAAAATTTTATTGATATTTTATAATTTGATTTGGCCAAAAGGCCTACAGAAATAATATTTAAAAGAAAATTAGGACAGTAATGACATTCATTTAGAATAATAAAATGAGACTCGAATACAAGCTTGATAATTTTTAAAGCTAGAACTAGAACTAATCTTCTATCTCCAATGTTTAGGAATCTCTCACCATCTTCAAATCTCCTACTGATCTTAAGACTCTACAATGAATTACAAATATTAATAGGGCTATCAGTATCTAATACTCAGATCATTGTATCAAAAATAGAGAAGTTACAAGATGTTACTATATAAGTATCTTGTCCAGCAATCGATTGCTTCGTCTTTTTTGACCTGTTTAGGTCAAGAAAAGCTAAGTATTGAGGGCAGTTCCTCTTCCAGTGACTTTGCTTCTTGCAATAGAAGCATTCTGTTTAACTCTAGTCGGTCTTGAACTTGGGCTTCTAGGTCTGACTCCTAGCACTTTGTATTTTTTTATTTTTTTTCTTTCCTTTCTTAAAGGGATGATACCCACCCAAAGAAGATCCTCTCACTACATTCACCGTCACTTTGTGGAGCTGGTGATCCTTCTTAAAAGTCTGTAGCAATCCTAATAGATCATGGTAGTTGACTACAGGCTTCGTCATTCTAAAATGACTGACAAACGGCAGGTAAGATTTGGGCAGGGAGTTCAGGATCGTATCCTTTTTCAGTTGTTCGTGCAAGGAGAAATTGAGCTTGCTCAGTCACTCGATCTGCTCGATCATATGCAATACATAATCAGTGACCAAAGCTCTCTCCCTTATCCGAGCATTAAAAATGGTGCAACTAGTTTTGTGCCACTCAATATCGTCAGGAGTACCAAAGGACTCTCAACGCCTTGAGCATGTCCTCTGGTTGAGCCTCTTCACACTTTCGACTGAACTCATCGTTCATTGCAGCCCATATTATACAATGTACCATGGTGCGGTCATTGAGCCACTTCAAATAAGTATCTCGAACCGTACCATGGGCATTGGGAGCAGGCTCCTCAGGTGTCGAATCCATAATTACATACAAGATCCGCTCGTGCTGCAGGATCATTTTAAGTTTTCGATATCAGTTATCGAAATTGGGTCCCATCAACTTTTCACTATCCAACAGTGATCGGTATGACAAGTTTGAGACCATATCTGCATAAAAGAAAAAATTAAAACCTAATCAGTATATGAATTAATTAATCTTAAAGACATGAATTTTAGTCTAAAGATTCTCCTACTATCTTATACAAATTGGTAGCCTCTATCTCTAGCTTGAGAAATTACTTTAATTTCTTAATAGGTACTAGAATCTATACAAACTTCATATGAGTCCAACTTTGACTGGCTCACCCATGTGCATCTATGGGTAGGTTTTTTAACTAATTATTTTACTAAATAATTTTTACTAATTGATTTAGCCCCAGATAATTTTTTAGTTGACTTTGGTCTTCTCTACAAGCCCTAGTTAGGTCCAACCATTAACATGATCATACTTGTGAATATAACTATCAAATGATCAGGTCTAACTTTGGCCGGCTAACCTGACCACTAGTTAGAGAGACTCGATTAAGTCATCACATTATGAATGATAATTTTAATAGTAGATGAGCACTAGGCCTTTGGGCCTCCAATGATCATCATACTAATGGACCTATTATCATCCAACTTAATGAGAGACTATGATTTAGTTATCACCATAACTATCTTATTTAAGGAACCTAATAATTTATAGAATTTAATTATGAATTAAGAGAAGAGAGAAGAGATCAATCAGCAAACCGCAATCCTCCCACTGACTTCACCAAGTCATTAAATCGGATTAAGGTCATGCTGATTGAAATGGCACTTAAATTAGTCACACTGATCAACCTTAATGGCATGGATTAACTTGAATCACTTAGTAATCTAATCAAAATATAATTCACTAAATTGATCAGGTAAGTGAGATTGGTGGAAGGATCTGCTAAGCTTGCCTTAGACACCATCGAAATGGTCAGGTAAGCTACTCCTAATTAAAAACCATCGATCTAAATGCCAAACTTATCTTAGATATCAATTGGTTAATCAGTTTTGATTAGACCAACCTAATAATTCAGATTCAACCACTGAGCCACAATCAAGGTTCATTTGGTCTAATCAAAGACATGGACTTGACCATCTACAACTATTGTATTAGAAAAATTTTGATTTAATCTAATTCAATATTTGAATAAATTTAATCAATTTCTCTGCATGATCAATTAATTTTTTTATTCTAACTTTAGGTCTAACCCAATTAAGAGGATCTAATTTGAGCTAACTCATGTCCCATGTTTTATGCATTATCATTAGATCTTAAATCACAATTCCATATCTAATCGACTCAATACTTAATTTTGAGTTAAATTTAACATCAATATGGTTTAGATTTTGAAATAATTTTTTATGTAAACTTTTTATATTAAATTATAAATTTTTTTAGATCAAATCTAAATTTTTATGATTTTAAATCAAAATAATTTTGATTATCAAGATTAGATATAACTAATTTTCTTTGCAACTTGCATCACATACAATAAATCTTAAGATTTCAAGATCTAAGATTTTATAAGAAAGTAAATTTTTTTTTCACTTTCTTCTTCATGGGATCTCACAGTGACACCCCTACACACCATAAAAGTATCCTATTGAATGAGAGGATAGGGTCATGTAACCCTACTTACTCCTATGACCAGACGGTCTGATGATTACCCAATCCGAGTACTTTGCTATTCAGATCATCTAATCTAACATATAAAAAATCAGATCTGACAATAAAATATATTTAGATCTAATCTAAATAATAAATAATCAAATCTAATAGGATATAATCAGATCTAAAAGTATATTAAATCATATCATAAAGAACATGGCTCTGATACCAATTGAAGGAAAGATAGGCAGTGCTATGCATATAATTTTAAAATTTTATGCAGCAGAACTATTAGATTAAATGATTTAATCTAATTTATATACATAAGATCTAATTTAAACTACCATACCAAGACCTATAATATGATTTAATATGCACATAAGATTTGAAAATAAAACTTGCATCGATCTAATCGATGCTGCAATTTAAATCTAACCCTTAAATCTATCAATAACAATCAAATAAGTTCAGAAATAATTACCGAACTATAAGTTGATGATCTTTACTAGTCCAACACCTGGATAAGTGCTCCTTTAAGTTGCTCGTAGCCACACAAAGTCATCCGACCTCTACAGAACATCCACACGAAGACTAGCGTAGATCAGGCTCCTTGAAAGTGCTAGCTTGCAAGGATCTTTAAGGCTGATTTCTTCCTTCTTCTTCAAGAACCTTGGATGCTCTAAAGAAAGAGAATATCTAGAGGAGGAAAAGGATAGGAGAAGAAGCTCTGAAGAAAAAATAAAATCAACAAAGAGAACACATGGGGCATCCACTATTGAAGCCTCCTTTATATAGAAAAGGGATTGGGGTTTTGTTTAAAGGGAGGGTGCCAATAGAGTCCACACCAAACACCTTTTGGGCATCCCAAAAATTTCATAAATGAGACTTGGCATGGGGAAAGAGATCAGGAGTCTCACACACCTAAAATCTCTTCATAGAAATTTAGGAAAAAATCAATTGGCACCTCCCTTCTTTCCTTGTTTGAAAAATCTCTTTCCTTATCTCCTTATCTCTAATTCAGATCATATTCGAATTAGGCAAGAGATAAGATCATGACTCACCATGATTTGTTGCCCATCCTTATTGGGCCCACTCTCATCATGTCAAAAATCTCAAGCCAAATCCAATTTGGCATTGAGAATAGGGCATGGGTCCAGGGATGGCGCAAGGATAAAGAGATAGAGTCTCTGTCGATTGGGACTCTTCATTTCTAAATTAATTCTAAACCAAATCAAATCTGATTCGGACCCAATAATAGAAATGAACATAATCTAATTAAGAGCTCAATCATATCAATAAATTTTTAACCCAATTAAGAATTAGCTGAGATCAAGTTCTGATCAAATCAGGATCAAATTCTCTTGAAATTAGGCTTGATCAGATCAAACCCGATCTAAGTCAAACTGAATCCAATTCAATTAGACTTGATCCAAAGCTCTTTGCTTAATCAAATTGAGTTAATTAGTAATCTAATTATTAATTAATTTTTTATTAATAGTAGAGTTTCAATCTCAATGAGATTCCTCACTAGAGTCATAAGCCAATTAGACTCTTCAGCCATCAGATCTGATCGAATCTTCTAATGTGTGTGACTCCATAGATTCGAACCTAAGCTGATAGTATAAAAATAACTTTCTATATTAATCGATGTAACCATCTAGCAATGAGATCTGTCATTTGGATAGGTCGAAGGATTACAAAGCAACATTCTAGAATATACTGACATATGGTTACCGTATAATTCATCTCTTTGACCCTATTGCTCAAGGTGACCTAGGATTTGATAGTCAACCCTAAAATAGTTCACCACATTGTATTTTAACCTTTCAAATCCATCACATGGATTATCCTGACCAAAGTTTTAATAAATTAAAGTACACTTATGCATATCTCCTACTTATTCAGAGGGGTTAACTCCATCTTGACTCACATACCGACTTGATAAGTACTTGACTACACCCAGTAATCTTTCGTCACTGAATTAAAAATTTAGATGGTTCAGTATTAAGGTATACTGAGTTGCTTACAAATCACCATAGTGATCTTAGATCTGAGGGACACTTATATCCATACCTTTTACAAGCTACTTTTGACCGCAGAATACTCGACAAATGGTCACATTCGGTGAAAATGTACACCTATATTCCACCTGTATGCCATACCAGTATCTTCACACTCCTTGGTTAAGAGGACAACCAACTTATATGGCATGCAACGATCTCTACTTAATATTGCTATCATCCTATTAACAGCATATCATTCGATCGCAAACACATTTTAAGGACTAAATGACAAATCCTCCTTTGTCAATTAAATATAGTCCTAAGAACTTCATTACAATATAAGAGTTCAAGTAAGATGGATAAAATATGATGAAAAAGTTAAATATTTTTATTAATAAAAATTTATATATAATTATAAATATAAGCACGATTATCAACAGACTGATGATTGACTTTGAGACATATTTTTCAACACTAATTGGGTCTAACCTAATCCAGTTAGATTAAGAACCTAATTGGATAAAAAATCAATTCGAATTTAAATCTCTTGCACCTCCTTTCTCTGCCCCTCTATTTCCTCATGGGAGAAATTTTTTACATGAATTTTTTCTTACACCTAGAAGTAGTTTCATGTCCACATCTGATCTTTTTTGAATTAGAAATTGGTTGGTTTAAATTTGAGTTCAAATGGGTTTGAATTTGAAAGAAAACCTAGAGTCCAAATTGAGTTGGACTCTTGTCTTTATGCCACCACCTTTCTCCATGCACAAAGTATTTTTATGTGAGATTTTTTTTATCATTCTAATGCTGGTCGACCACTATCTAAGCTCTTAAGAAGAGGATAAAATTTAATTTAAAGTTTAATTCAAATTTAATTTGAATTGGTGATAAAGATCAACCAACATTTCAACTTGAACCAAAACTACCTTATTTTTATCCTTATCTTCAATGGGATGCCACCTTAAGAAGGGATCAATTTTGTATGACCAAAAGAGAGATTTTTGACATGAAAAATCTCAAAGTTGGGGCATGAAAATCTGAGAGTGGGTTGGACTTCCGTGTGTGAGAAACAGAGGAAGTGATCTTCCTTTGGGCAAGAGGTGTAAGGTGGGTTCTACAATTTCGATTCTAGATTTTATGAGAGAAAAAATACAAAAGTGAGTCTTGTCCAATCTCTCACACCACCACCTTCTCGTAAAGCTTCATCTTCTAATCTAAAGAAATCCAGGAGATCTGAAGAAAAGAGCTTGGATCAGCCATCCAGAACCTTCGATGCGAGCTAGCACTCCCATGAAGGATGATCCAATTAGGAGCTTCGAGTGGATGACCTGTACAACTACTCGACATGAGTGAGAGCTTCATACTATGCCTATCAGTAGCAAAGATCATCAACCCACAATAAGGTGATGAGTTCTGAACTCAATCGATGTAATCTAAAGGTTAGATTTAATTTAGGGCATCGATGCGATCGATACAGTTTTTATTTTATATCAGATCTTATATAAAAAATTTTTATATTATAGATCCTTAATGATAGTTTAGATCTGATTCAAGGTATGTGTAGAAGATTAAAGTATTTAATCTTTTATTTTTTTGCTATAAAATTTAAAAAATATATGCTTTGGACTACCCATTTTTCTTTCAAATAGTATTAGAGCCCGATTTCTTATGACATGAATTTTCTGCATATAACCTGATATTACATATATTTAGATCTATAATTTAATTTAGATTAGATCTGATATATGATATTTAGATTTAAAATTAGTTATAGATCTGATCGCATAAACTGATATAAGGTTGTCCTGCTATAAGATTTATCACTTACAGTGCAAAGGTTGTCCTAGTTTGTGCTGATCCTTATAATATCTGATTTTAATTATTTAGATTAGATCTAAATAATTAATTTAAAATTTGAATAGTATAGTAATCTGATTGGATAGATCCTCATAGCTGTCCGATCATAGAAAAAATCAGAGTTTCACAACTTTATTTATCCATTCGATGGGATCTCCTATGGCGTATAGGGGTGCGCACGATCTTTTTCATGATGATGAATGATGAAAAAAATTTTAAAATTTTATTTTAAATCTAAAATAATATATATTAAATTTGAAATTAGAATTTTGATCATTAGATGATTGATTGTAAAAATATTTTATAAAATTAAAAATTATTTTCAAACATCAAATTTGATCCATGTCAGCCCAAAACTTAATTAAAAATTAAACAATCTAGATTTAAGAATCAAAGATCTAAGATATTAATTTTATAATTTATGGATTAATGAATTAGCTCAAGTCAAGTTCATTAATTGGGTTATACCTAGGATTAAAAATCATTGATAATGGATCATATTAGTAATTGATCAAATCTAATTAAAAATTAATTCTGATTGGATCAATTTCTTCTCTTGATCAATTTCAATAGTTATAGTTGGTCAAGTCCATGTCTTTGATTAGATCAATATGGATCTTGATCATAACTCCGTAGTCAAATCTGAGTCTATAAGTTGATAAAATTGAAAATGACTAACAAGTTGGTGTCTAAGGTAAGTATGGAAGCTTTGATCGATGGTCATTAATTGAGAGCTACTCGTATAGATTGAGTCTATGTCGAGTTAATGGCATATCTCTTCCATCGATCTTATTTACCTGACCAACATGGTGAATCATATTTTGATTAGATCACTTAATGATTGGGGTTGACCCATACTAACTAAAAAATCAGTATCTTCGATTAGGTGCCCCTAGTTCAACTTGTCTTGAGTCTTCTTCATGATTTGATGAAATCAATAGAAAGATTTATGACTGATTGGGTAGACCAGCTTATGCCTAATCTTTTTAAATCTGACTTGATGAAATCAGTGAGAAGATTAAGATTGACTGGTCAAATCTTTTTTCGTCTCTCAATTCAACTAATTAAATCCTCTAAAATTGTGTGGTCCCTAAAAATAAAATAGTTATGATGATAACTAGATCATAGCCTCCCACTAAGTTGGATGATAATGAGTCTAACAATTTGGATGATCATTGGCAGTGCCACACGTTTGGTGCTCATCTAGTTGTCGAAATTATCATTCATAATATGTTGATTTAGTTGTGTCTTTCTGATGATGGTCAGGTTGGCCGAGCCACACTCAAATTTGATCACTCATTTGTTAGATACACTAAATTCTAGCATATTAATGGTTGGACCTAATTAAAATTTTTAGTGAAGATGCCATACGCCTGCTGAAGAGGTTTCTGGGATAAAATTGAATGCTAGAAATTATTTGGTGAAACAATTGGTTAAGAACCTACCATGGGTGCACAAAGGTTGGCCAAGCCATACTCGGGCCCCTGCGCAATCCATGTGGATTCTAGTATCCACTAAGAAATTAGTGTAATTTTTTGAATTAGAGGTAGAGGCTACTAATTTGAATAAAATAGTGGAAAAATTTTTAGACTAAAATCTATATCTTTAGGCTTAATCAATTCATATACTAATTAAGTTTTAATTTTTCTTTTGCAATTATGACCACCACTTTGTTACTCCGATCACTATTAGATAGTGATAAATTGATGGGATCAAATTTCGATAGTTGGTATCGAAAGCTCAAAATAATCCTGGAGCATGAATGGATGTTGTATGTGTTGACAGATCTAGCACTCGAGGAGCTAGCTTTGAATGCCCACAGTACAGTCAGAGACACTTATCAGAAGTGGCTCAATGATCGAACTACAGTTCGTTGTATTATGCTGGCAGTATTGAATGATGAGTTCACCCATCGTTTCGAGAATGCTCAACCACAAGACATGTTGTAAATATTGAACGAGTCCTTTAGCACACCCGATGACGTTGAGAGACATAAGACTAGTTGTGCCATCTTTAACACTCGAGTGAGGGAGAGAGCGTCAATCACTGATCATGTACTATACATGATCAAGATGATTGAGTGCTTAAGCAAGCTTGACTTTTTCCTGCATGAGTAGTTGGAGAAGGATGCCATTTTGAACTCTCTGTCCAAATCCTACCTTCCTTTTCTTACTCATTTTCAAATGACAAAGCTTGCAGTCAACTACTACGATTTGCTGGGGTTGCTGCAAAACTTTGAGAAGGATCAGCAGCTCCATAAGAAATCGATGAATGTTGTGGAAGGATCTTCTTCTAGACATCGACCCTTTAAGAAAGGAAAAAAGAATAAGAAGAACAAGAAAAGGGTGTAAAGTGTCGGGGCATCCAAGCCCAGTCAGACCAAGAAATCCAAGTCTAACTAGAGTCAGGCTAAATGCTTCTATCACAAGAAGCTGAGGTACTGAAAGATGAACTATCCTCAATACATTGCCTCCCTGGATCCGAACAGATCGAGAAAAAAGCAAGTTGTTGCTGAACAAGGTTATTATATGATAACACCTTGTAATTTCTCAATTTATGATTCTACTACCTGGGTATTAGGTATCAGAAGTCCTTTTAATATTTACAATTCATTGCAGGATCTGTAGGTCAGTAAG
This sequence comes from Elaeis guineensis, assembly GCF_000442705.2. NCBI lineage: Eukaryota > Viridiplantae > Streptophyta > Magnoliopsida > Arecales > Arecaceae > Elaeis > Elaeis guineensis. Next base: position 51,432,988 of record NC_026001.2, on the reverse strand, counting down.
AGATTTGAAAAAGGTGAAAGATTTTTTAATATTGGAGATGGAAGATCAGTTTTAGTTCTAGTGTTAGGGATTATTAAGTTTGTATTCAAGTCGAATATAATTATTCTTAGTGAATGTCATTTTTGTCCTTTTTTTTTATTAAACATTATTTCTGCAGGCCTTTTGGCCATGTACGGTTATGAAATTTTAATAAAAAGAGATAATTTTAATATCATTATGAATAGTATTAATGTGATGAATGGACAGCTGAACAATGGTATTTATATATTATCACAGTCTGTTAGTATAATGTACACGTCCAGCAAATATCCTAGAAATAGTGATGTTTTCGATATCTACCTTTAGCACTAGAGGTTAGGTCATGTTAACAAAAATAGAATAAACAAGTTGACACAAGAGAAAATTCTCAAAGTCAGTGATTGTGAATCACTTCCAATCTGTGAGTCTTGTCTTTTTGAAAAAATGATCAAGTCACCTTTTGCTGAAAAAGATGAGCGAGCCAGTGAAGTTCTAGGTCTGATACATAATGATGTATGTGGACTGATGAACACCAGTGCCAAAGATGGGTATTATTATTTTATTACATTTATAGATGATTTATCGAGGTATGGGCATGTCTACTTAATGACACATAAGTCAGAATCATTTGAAATATTCAAACGATTCCGTAATGAAGTAGAGAAGCAGACTGGGAAGAGTATTAAAACTCTTCGATCCAACCAAAGAAAAGAATACCTCTCCAGTGAGTTTCTGACATACTTAGAAGAGAATGAAATTCTCTCACAATGGACCCCTTCTGGAGCACCACAGCATAATGGTATGTTGGAAAGGAGGAATCGAATGCTATTAGACATGGTTCGGTCCATGATGGGCTTTGCAAGTTTATCGATCTTCTTTTGGAGATATGCACTTGAGTTGGCTTATTATATTTTAAATAAAGTTTCAAGCAAGTTCATAAGTAAAATACCACATGAGATGTAGATTGGGCGTAAGCCAGTACTTTCTCACATTAGGATTTTGGGATGTCCGGCTTATGTCAAACATTTAAAAACTGACAAGCTTAGACCTATGTCTGATAAGTGTCTATTTATAGGATATCCAAAAAGATCAAGGGATATTACTTCTACCATGCTGATGAACAAAAGGTGTTCGTCAGCAATAGGGTAGTCTTTCTAGAAAAAGAGTTTTCTAAAAAAGATACTAATACCTCAATGATTGAACTTGATGAAGTTTGATTGGTAGAAGAACTGACACAATCTAATAAACCCATAGAGTTAGACTTAATTAGATCAAATTCAGAACCTATTATAGAAATATCTTTAAAGAGATCCGGTAGAGTACCATATCAATCGGATAGATACTATGGCTTCTTGATCTAAGACGGTGATGCAGAGGTCTGACTCCGATAAGTGGCTGGAAGCTATGAAATTCGAAATGAAATCCATGAAGGTCAATGATGTATTGACATTGGTTAACCCACTTGAAGGGATAAAACCCATAGGGTGTAAGTAGATCTTCAAAAAGGAGAGGGGTGCAGACGAAAAGGTAGAGACCTATAAAGTCTGTCTGGTTGCCCAGGATTACTGTCAACATCATAGTGTTGACTATGACGAGATATTTTCTTCTATGGCAATGCTCAAGTCCATTTGGATCATGCTTGCGATAGCAGCACATCTAGACTATGAAATCTGGTAAATAGATGTGAAAACAGCCTTTCTAAATGGAGAGCTAGAAGAAGAAATGTATATGATACAACCTGAAGGTTTCATATCCATAGATGAGTCTAACATGTGCAAGCTTCAGAGATCCATTTATGGACTTAAGTAGGCATCTCGAAGTTGAAACATACATTTTGATAAAATGATCAGAATGTATGACTTCATTAAGAATGGAGAATGACCCTGCATATACAAGTGGGTTAATAACTCTATAATAGTATTTCTTATTTCATATGTGGATGACATTCTCTTAATCGAGAATGACATCCCTGCATTATAGAAAATAAAGATTTGATTGTCATCACAATTCTCCATGAAGGACTTGAAAGAAGTATCCTACATCCTTGGAATGAAGATCTATAAAGATAGATCAAAAAGGTTGCTAGGATTATTCAGTCCACGTATATTGATCCTATGCTGAAAAGATTCAGCATGAAGAATTTTAAAAAAGACTATCTTCCGATACATCAAAAAATTTCTTCCTCGAAGAGTAATTATCTGACAACTCCTCAAGAGAGAGAGTATGAGTAGAATTTTATATACTTCAGTAGTGGGATGTATTATATATGCCATGATATGCATGAGATCGGATGTGGTATACTCACTAGAGGTAGTGAGTAGATATCAGTTCGATCTAGGTGAGAATCACTGGAAGGTCATAAAGACTATCCTTAAATATTTGAGAAATACTAAGGACTAATGGCTCATATATGGAGAATCCGACTTAAAACTTATAGGATTTATAGACTCCAGTTTTCAGTCGCATCATGATGACAGTAAGAACATGTCGGGATATATTTATATTCTGAATGGTGGAGTAATCTGCGAGAAGAGTTTTAAGCAGCACACTGTGGCCGACTCTACTTATGAGGCGAAATATATCACGATATTCGATGCTGCTAAGGAAGCTGTATGGTTATGAAAGTTCATCAACGAGCTTGGAGTGGCACCCTTCCTTAATGGCCCCATCTTATTGTGCTGGGACAGCACTAGCGCCATTGCTCAAGTGAAGGAACCAAAGTCACATCAGCAAATCAAGCACAATCTGTGCCACTACCGCCTAATCCGAGAGATTGTAGATCGAGGTGAGAGCTTCAGAAGATCGATGGAAAGGAGAATCTGACCGACCCATTTACTAAAGTCCTCGATGTCAAGAAGTTCGAAGATTATAAATCAAAGATGGGTATACGATACTGTATCGATTGGCTTTAGTTCAAGTGGGAGTTATTGGAAATTGTATCCCAAAATCAATCATCGATCTTTTGATGGTTGAGCTTATTATTATAATTATATATAAATTATTAAATTAATAAATATTATTTAATTTTTTTATCACGATGTATATCTTATTTTGAACTCTTGTTATGTGATGAAGTCCTTAGGACTATTTGATTCGTTATAAGAGGATATATTATTTAGTCCTTAAACTTTAAGTTTACAACCAAATGATATACTATTATTAGAATGATAGCTATATCAAGTATAGGTCATTGTGTGCCATGTATATTGATTGTCCTCTTAATCAAGGAGTGTGGAAACACTGACATGGCATATAAGTGAAATGTAAGAGTACATCTCACTGAACATGACCTACTATTGAGCACTCTGCTATCAAGAGTAGCTCACGAAGGATATGGGTATAAGTGTCCCTCTGACCTGAGATTACCACGGTGACTTACAAGCAACTCACTGTACTTTGGTGTCAGACTACTTAAATTTTTAATTCAGTGATGAAAGATTTTTGGATATAGTTGAGTACTTATGAAGTCGGTGTATGAGTCAAGATGGAATTGACCCCTCTAAATAAGTAGGAGTTAATGTATCAATGTGTTTCAATTTAGTAAAATCTCGATCGGGATAATCTATGTGATAGATTTAAAAAATTAAAATACAATATGGATGACCATATCAGGGTTGACAATTAAATCTGAGGTCACCATGAGCATTTGGGTCAAAAGAATGAATTATATGATAATCATATGCCAATAGGTTCTTAAATGATGCTTTGCAATCTTTCGACCTATCCGGACATCGGGTACATTGCTAGATGGTCACTTTGATTGATATAGGAAGATTATTTTGTACTATCGACTTAGATTTGAATCTATGAGATCACACTCAAAAGAAGTTTCTAATTGATCATATGACTGATAGATGATTAAGAATCATTCCAGGATAAAACAGTCAATTCGATTGATGATTACCCAGTGTAAAAGTTATAATAAATTAATTTGCTAATTATTGATGAATTATAAGAGGATTAATTAGTAACTAGATTACTAATTAGCTCAATTTGATTGAGTATTAAGGTTTGGATCAAATCTAATTGAATTGGATTCAATTTAGTTTGATCTAATTAGATTATGAGATGACCAAATCACTAAGGATGTTCGATTTCTGATTTGATCAGAATTTGAGCTTGATTAATTTTTAATTTGATTAAAATTTAATCAAAACTATTTACTATCTAATTAGATTAGATTTAGTGATCTAATTAGATCTAACCTAATTCAGTTGGGTTAAGAACCTAATTGGATAAGGAATCAATTCGAATTCAAATCCCTTGCACCTCCTTTCTCTGTGCCCTCTATTTCTTCATGCAAAAAATTTTTTATGTGAATTTTTTCTCTTTTAGAAGTAGTTTCACACTCATATCTGATCTCTTTTTAAATTAAAAATTGTTAGTTTAAATTTGAGTTCAAATGGGTTTGAATTTGAATGAAAACCTAGAGTCCAAATTAAGTTGGCTCTTCTCTTCACGCCACCACCTTTCTCCATGCACAAAATATTTTTGCATGAGATTTTTATACTATTCTAATTCTAGTCGATCACTATCTGAGTTTCTAAGTGGAGGAAAAAATTTGATTCAAAGTTTATTTCAAATTTGATTTGAATTGGTGATAAGGATTAACCAACGTTTGAACTTGAATCAAAACTATCTTGTTTTTATCCTTATCTTCAATGGGATGCCACCCTTAAGAAGGGATCAATTTTGTATGACTAAAAGAGAGATTTTTGGCATGAGAAACCTCAGAGTTGGGGTGTGAAAACTTGAAAGTGGGTTAGACTTCCGTGCATGAGAAATAGAGGAAGTGATCTTCCTCTTAGGCGTGAGGTGTAGGGTGGGTTCTAGGGTTTTGATTCTAAATTTTATGAGAAAAAAATACAAGAGCGAGTCTTGTCTAATCTTTCACACCACCACCTTCTTATAAAGCTTCATCTTCTGATCGGGAGGAGTCTGATAGATCTAAAAAAAGGAGCTTGGATCAGCCATCCAGAACTTTCGATGCGAGCTAGCACTCCCATAAAGGATGATCCGATTAGGAGCTTCGAGTGAACTATCTGTAGAGATCGGATGATTTGTGTGGCTACTCGGCATTAGTGAGAGCTTCATACCATGCCTACCAATAGTAAAAATTATTAACCTATGATAAGGTGATGAGTTCTGAACTTAATCGATGTGATCTAAAGGTTAGATCTAATTCAGGGTATCGATGTGATCAATGCAGTTTTTTTTTATATCAAATTTTATATAAAAAAATTTTATATCAAATGATAGTTTAGATCTAATCTAAGGTATGTGTAGAAGATTAAAATATTTAATCTTTTATTTTTTCATTATAAAATTTTAAAAATATATGCTTTGAACTATCTATTTTTTCTTCACGCTGTTTGGAGTAGGATGCACCTAGATAGAATTTATCGACCTTGATAGAAAAGGAGAAGTCCTATATGATTCATGAGATTGAGTTTAGAAAGCTTTTAACCAAAGTAAGTGTGAATACTGAAAAAGAATTTCTACAGGATTCACAAATGAACTTGAGTCAAGTCAATCTAGCATATGACTGATAATGGAGTCTAACGAGTTCTCCATGACCTCCGTCAAATCGAGAATCATGATAGAAAGACTGAATCATATGATAACTATACCTAGTTATTCACATTTTCATTCTATTGGGTTGCCACTACATACTGTTAGATGTCACTAATGGATTGTGAGACTCATCGAGCATCATCTTGATGATCAATGACTCTCGAAGGGTAGAGCTGGAATTATTTCAACCCATCAAAAAGAGTTTTGATGATATTGTGATCGAGATCACAATATATCTCACTACCAGATAGAATAGAATCTATGGGTCACACATTAAGAGATTTAATCTTAAATTAACTAATTAGGCTTATGAAGTTCTAATTGGATTAGGATTTATTCAAATCTTATTGGGTTTAAAAGAACCATGCTAGCACATGGTTAAACTTAATTTTTCTCTGAACTTCGATTGAATCAAGTCCATAGCCTTGAATCTAATCTAAATCTATTTTGATTTGATTTTAGTTGGGCACTTAATTGTGAGCCCAAATGGATTAGATTAAGTCAATGAGTTGGTTAACTTATCTCTTAATTTCTTTCTTGTTATTTTCTTTTAAAGTGAGAAATGAATGGAAAGAAGAGAGGAGGTGCAAGCCTCCCTTTTGGTAGGTCCAAGGGGCGCCAATCCTTTGGAATGGCATGAGGATGAGAGAGGGGCTCGCCCCTTCTTCTAACTTGGCATGGAAGGAGAGAGAGGGACTATGTCTCCTCTCTTGTATCAAAAAACCCTAGAAGGGGCGTCAAGGGTTGGCACCCCAACTACTTGCCCCTTTTGATAGGGGGTGCCTACTTAGCTGCCTATTTTCAATGGGGCACCCCATCTGCTTGCCAAAAGAAAAGATGGCCTTTCCAATTAGGTCTGATTTTTTTGAAAAAAAAATCAGATTAAAAGGTAAGAGATCTTATGAGATAATCAAAGAATAATTAATATAAACTTAGATAAAAAGAATACCTGTAGTGATAATTTCAATTTCTACGAGGCATCCAAGTATCCACCCTCCAACGGTGATCCACATGAAAATCGAACCAAAGACAGTGCTCCTCCTTCACCTTGCTTCAAGAGTTCTAGCCTTTAGAACTCGACTAGCCTCGTATCGATCAGATTTCTCTAAGAACCTAACTCGACCCTCTTAGAACCTTCTTTGAACTTTTGAATTCTTTTCTTTATGACCTTTACAACCCTTGTCTAGACCTGATTAGGCTTTGTCATAAATCTAAAGCCTTGTCCTAAAACTAAGATGGGTTGTAAGAAAGAAAGGAGAGCAACGGAGAGGAAAAAGGAAAGCAGATTGAATTGCATCAGACACCCAGTGTGCTAGCCTTTCTATAGCTATCAGAGGGATGCCCAACTATAAGGACACACCCCATCCAAAAGTCTTATTTGATCTACATATGAGGAAACTAAGAGTCTTCAGACAGAAGGACTCTTCTGCCTGATACGTTGATTAGCACCTTCATCTGTGCATGTGATCAGAGAAGGAATGTTTCTATGTCCCTTCTCAAATTAGAAAAATTCAGAACTTGCCATGTGGTAAGAGCATTTAACTCTAATTCTAAAAAGCCTAATAAGGAGTCAAAAATTCCATAGAAGGATGCCTTCTTGCATTTCTTAATGCGATCTCTTTTCATCGCACGTGCGCACATGAAGAGGTGCTTTTGGCATCCGATTGATCTCCAGATAAAAATCTGAAAAAAATCTAGATAAATATCCATATAATAGTTGATCAAAAGTGAAACATTATCTAATAGTGGCATTCCATTTCAATCACATTTGATCTATAGAAGGACTCTTCAAAATGTGAGGAGTTGCTAGACTTCACCACTCACGCACGAGATCTCTTCTTCTTTCCAATTTTTCTCCACCCCATAAAATCTAGAAAAAATACATCTCATGCTTTGAGATGTATACCAAAGGATAGAGGATGATGCAGGCTACACACACATCCAAATCCCAAGCCAGAAGGACTCTTCCTTCTACTCACGCCAACACGCGCACGAGTCCTCTTTTTTGTGCCAAGAGTCCTCATCCAAGAGGACTCTTGTAAATTGGTGTTAACTTGAGATGTGACATCTCTTTTTAGACTGCTTCTAGGTGGCACGAATTGACCTAATTGCTTACCAAATTGGGTTAGCAAATTAGCAAGGTATGAGACCAACTTGATTTCTCAAGGAGCTAGGGTTTCCACACGTGCTAGCATGCTTACTGAGAATCCTAATTTGATCCAAAATTTCAATCAGTCTTATCAAAAGGATCCTTAGTCAATTTTTTTATGTGTGTTACCCATTAGATTTCATGTCTAGCCAGTAGTATGTCTGGGTACAAGTTGATCGAATTTGATTAGATTTCAATCTAACCAATTTAGGTCCAATCGAGCTAATCTGAGTTCAACAATTAGAATCTTTTCTAATTGGCGATCGAATTAAACTCTTTAATTTGATCAAACCTACAAGTTAAGATTGACATCTAGCAACATATCATGACTGTCCAAAAGATATAAAATTTGATGAAAATACTAAATATACCCTTCAGTGGTAAGTTACCATGCAATTCAATCCTTCAATCATCCCTGCACCCCGAATATGTTCACGAGTGTGGAATTATGTCAAACTCAAACACATATTCATATCGATTCTCCATTAATCAATGATGACTCCGATGATGAAGCATTAGAAATTCTTTCTAATCTCCTTCCTGCTTTTGGCCAAAAGATTTTTTTTCGAGTCATCTAGAGATGAGAATTCATAGGATGCGATCTCCTCTTACTAGGAGTAATCGATTTCATGTTGACCTACTCATAACCTTCTCACACACTCCGCCATATCCAAAACATCCTATACATATCTTAATATTATGCTTGAGTGTGAACCAAAATATGAATTTATGTGCACAAGATTTCATGGTGATCTCAGGTCTAAGGATCACATGCACAACTCTTACTTAGAGAACTATCTTTGACGTGCAAGTAAAGCTTCCATAAGATATTTCCTGTCATCGAGTCAATTCAGTGGACTCATATCCAAATGAGAACCCACATCCTTGTATTAGTGTTTCACACACAAATGGCTGATGAGATCTGCTACCCTCTCCATTGAGCATACATAGGATGTGCCAGTCTATCCAGAATATTGATCTCCGACTTAATGCTCCTACGATCAGAAATATTTAAGATTAGGATTTTAGAATTTTAGGTCTCACTGGCATGATCCATTCATGTCTCCTAAAATTATTGTCCTAATCTTTAAAGTTCATCATAATCTTAGACATAATAAGATGCAACTAAAATGATAAATCAATACCTCAATTTATTATAAAATAATAAATACCATTATATGAGTAAAGAAAAGTTTCATCATAACATACATATGATTGACTTTTAGGACACTCTTCTTTCAATCTCCCACTTGCACTAAAGTCAATCACTTTTATATTTTAATCCCATACAATCAAGATAGTGATCAAATAGCTGCTGTGGTATGGTCTTAGTGAATGGATCTGCTATACTGTTCTTTATCTCAACTCATTCAAGAACAACATCTTGTCTCTCTATCATTTTTCGAACGAGGTGGAAGCGTCTGAGGATGTGCTTGGATCTTTGATGAGACCTAGATTTCTTAGCTTGAATAACGGCTCCAGTGTTATCACAATAGAGTGACACTGGTTCTTCAATCTCAGAAATGACTCCTAATTCCATGATGAATTTCTATCCAGATAGCTTCCTTAGTAGCTTCACTAGCAGTGATGTACTCTACCTCAGTGGTTGAGTCAGCTACTGTCTACTGCTTTGAACTTTTCCAACTCACGGATCCACCATTTAGGATAAACACATATCTTTATATTGACTTACTATCATCTGGATCAGATTGAAAACTAGAATCTATACATCCCTTTAGTTTCAATTTTGATCCTCCTCCATATATGAGAAAAATATCTTTAGTCTTTCTTAGGTATTTCAAAATATTTTTTACAGTTTTTTAATGATCCTCTCCTAGATCAGTCTGAAATCTGCTAGCTATGCCTAAAATATAAGCTACATCAGTCCTAATCATAGCATGGCATACATAATTGATCCCATAGCCGAAGCAAAAGGGATTTCGTTCATCCTTTTCCTCTCCTCTGGTGTCTTAGGACATATTTTCTTAGAGAGACGTATACCATGACTTGCAGGCAGGTAACCTCTCTTACTTACTTTCATATTAAATTTTTTTGACACGAGATCTATATACCATGACTGGGATAAGCCTAACATCTTTTTAGATCTATCTCTATAGATCTTAATACCTAATATATAGAATGCTTCACCCAAATTTTTTATAAAAAACTTATTCGATAGCCAAGTCTTGACCGATTGCATCATTGGAATATCATTCCCAATGAGCAGTATGTCATCGACGTACAGAACTAAGAAGACAATAGCACTCCTACTTATCTTCTTATACACACATGGTTCATCCTTATATTTGATAAAGCTAAACTCTTTGACTGTCATATCAAATCGGATGTTTCAACTCCTTGAAGCCTGCTTCAATCCATAGATGGATTTTTTTAGCTTGCATACTTGATTTGCCCTCTCACTTGAGATAAATCTCTCAGGCTGAGTCATATAGACCTCTTCCTCAAGATAACCATTGAGGAAAGCGATCTTGATATCCATCTGTCAGATTTCATGTCATAGTATATTGCCATAGCAAGCAAAATTCGGATGGACTTGAGCATAGCCATTGGTAAGAAGATTTTATCATAGTCAATTCCTTGTCATTGTCTGCAACCCTTCACCACCAACCTAGCTTTGTAGGTTTCTACTTGGCCATCTGCTCTGATCTTCTTTTTGAAGATCCACTTGCACCCTATTGGAATCACATCCTCAGGCACATCAACTAAGATCCACACTTGATTGGTATACATCGAGTCTATTTTAGATTTTATGGCTTTCAGCCATCTATTTGAGTCTCTACTCATGACAGCTTCCAAATAGATCAGTGGATCATCATCTTGAATGATGTTGATCGAAGTATCGCTCTCAATGACAAAATCATATCTCAGACGTGCTTGATGCACTCTGTCTGACATTCGGAGAGGAGGTATGTATTGTAAATGTACCTCATCCTTGGGTACTTTTGATTGAGGATCTTCTTGTGGTTCAACCATAGGTATTTCTAGATTGGTTTGTAGATTCTGAACTTTTGTAAGTTTAATATTCCTCCCACTACCTCTTTTTTGGATGAATTCATTTTCTAAGAAAGTAGCGTACCTACTAACAAATACCTTTTGGTTAGTAGGGTGGTAGAAGTAGTATCTATTAATTTTCTTAAGATACTCTACAAATCTATATCTGTCTAATCTAGCACTAAGCTTATGTCCAAAAATATTTTTGACATAAATAGGACAGCCCCAAATCTTAAGATGTTTAATATTAGGCTTCTTTTCCTTTCATATCTCATATGGTGTGCTTGCAACAGACTTTGAAGGTATCCTGTTTAAAATATATGCGGCAGTCTCTAGGGCATATCCCCAAAAAGATATTGAGAAATCAGTGAAGCACATCATGGACCACACCATATCCATCAAAGTGCGATTCTTTTTTTCTGCTATACCATTTAACTGGGGTGTATAAGGAGAGATCCATTCAAAAAGAATACCTTTACTTTTAAGATGATCAAGAAATTTATTGGATAAGTTTTCTCCTCGATCAGATTGAAGAATCTTGATATTTTTTTTAGTTTGTTTCTCGATCATACTTTGATACTCCTTGAACTTATCAAAGACTTTGGATTTATATTTCATAAGATATACATATCCGAACCTTGATAGATCATCTGTAAAGGTGATAAAATAAGAGTATTCTCCTCTGGCCTTAGTTATCATCGGTCTATATATATTTGTATGTACTAAGGCTAACAACTCATTTGCCCTCTCTTCATATCCAGAGAATGGAGTCTTGATTATCTTATCCATAAGACAAGATTCATAAGTTTCTAATGATTCATAATCATACGAGTCAAAGAATTTTTCTTTGTATAACTTGTTTATCCTTGACTCACTAATATGACCAAGACAATAATACTAGAGATATGTGATATTCACTTCTTCTCTTTTTCTTTTCATATTTCTTTCAATATGAAAAATATTTTTATTGAGTACAAGAGTTAAAAAATTATTATCAATATAACCACTGCTATAAAATTCATTAGAAAAAAAAATGAAGCATCCATTTCCCATTAGCCTTATTTCATAACCTTATTTTAATAACAAAGGTATAGAAATAATGTTTCTAATAAACTTTAGCATGTAATAACAGTCTTTTAGTTCTAAAATTTTGTCTGAAGATAAATCAAGCATACAGATTCCCATAACCTCTGCGCTAATGGACTCTCCACTTGTGCCATAAAGCTCAAGGTCACCTTTTTTCAGACCTTTGATATTCTATAATCACTGTAATGAATTATAAATATGTAATTCATAGACAGTATCTAATACTCAAGTATCAGAGTCTGAGCTACTCAATGAAAAATAAGTCTATATCATATATACACCTTTTGGTACTATACTCGCATCCTACTTCAATCTTGCAAGATAATTCTTGTAATTTTCTCTCAATATCCAAATTAGCCATAAAATGAATAGATAATATCCATGAAAATATTTTTTACCTTTTTATTTTTGTAAATATTATTGCTGATCAATCCAAGATTAGAAATATGTAGAACATCAGAGTTTTTCGGTACAAACCTAATTTACAAATTTTTCAACCAATCCATATAGTTTGGATCGGTCAACATATTTTTATTTAAGGTTTCATGTAGTAAAAATAAAGAAGCCATAATATAGATTTAAATCTACATAAATAAAAAATAATAGTATAAGTAGACCACTCATGTTTAACATGCATAACTAGATGAGTCTTTTAATTGGTTATGTATCTCATTTTTTGTCGGATACCATAGCCCTCTTTATGGTAAACGAGAAACTCTAATCTGGTTTCTTAATGGGGTTAAGATCCTAATCACTCAATAAAGCTTTATGGATATCACAACAAACCTCAATGAGTTCAAAGATAGGAAACATGTCCAATTGTATCTCATGCAATTCTCAATATAATCTTTGTCTCTAAAAATACTCATAGCCTTGTGGATATCACAACAAGCTATAGTATTTTCTAGTTAAGTCAGATTCTTCATTTTCATACAGCCATATCTAAAAAATACTGCCCTTGTGGATATTATAACAAAGCAAGATATCCAAATATGCCATAAAATATATAATATGCACCAAGACAACCCCGCATCAATTTTTATAGCAAGCATTGTGGATATCACAACAAACCTACAATGATCTTTTATAGGTATTGACTAGGTATGAAGGAAGGCATGTGTAGTGTTCAAAATACTGAACAACCTTTATTCAAGATTCGAACTAATCCAATTGATCAAAAAAGTGTTAAGATTGATGGAGATCCCCCCATTACTTTTCTTAGACACCAATAAATTAGCCAAGCCAGCAAATGAAACCAATTAAAGAACCACCATACTTGAAAATACTTCTTAGGCACCAATTGATTAATCGATTCAAGAAATAGATCAGTTATTGGTTCACAATACTATAACTTAATATAATTTTTATGAGGCTTTAATGGTCTCATGCACATCCTAATTCAACCAATCATAATAATGCACTATTATAGTTGTATCTTTATAAACATAACAACTAATTATGGCATCTAATCATACCTCTAAGATATAAAATCATAATCATACAATATAATTATAATATAGCAACTTAAGCATATCATATGCATGAAGTACTTATAACATATATCAATATAAAATATTTTTTTCATGATTCTTCTTCTTGGAACATCACAGTGGCACCTCTACATGCCATAAGAGTACCCCATGCATGGAATGGGAAGAGAGGGTCTTTGAATCATACTTGCTTTTATGATCGGATAGCCTGACGATGAACCTTAATTCGAGTATTAAGCTACTAAGAAAAAATTTTATACATACATCATGCATTTAATATTATATCTCTAAAATATATCTCTAAGACATGCTTGGATTTGGATGTTCAATTGGATTCAACCATTGACCCAACTTGAACCAAACCAAAAACCCCAGCTTGATCACAATCAAGATAATATTTTAACCTTTGATTGTATAAATTATTAGAAATTGTATCTTAAAATCAATCGTGTGATGATTGAGTTCATCCATGTATATGAATTATTGATTATTAAATAATAGTTATTCTGATATTTTTCATCATAAAGTGACATCTTCCTTGAACTCTTGTACTGTGATGAAGTCCCTAGAACTATGCTAGTATACGATAAAGAGAGGATTTATCATATAGTTTTAAACAAGTTCGTGACCAAATGATACGTTATTACGGGATGATGACGTTTATCGAGTGAAGATCGTTGTGTGCCATATGGGTTGGTTGTCCTCTTAACCAAGGAGTGTGATGACACTGGTATGACATATAGGTGAGATATAAGGGTACATCATCACTGAACAAGTGACTCACCTGCTGAGCGTTCTGTTGTCAAGAGCTGCTCGCAAAATACATGAATATAAATATCCTTAAGATCTAAGATCACTATAGTGACTTGCAAGCAACTCACTGTGCTTTGGTACCGAACTACCTGAATTTTTAATACAGTGACAGAAAGCTACTGGGTACAGTCAAGTACTTGCGAAGTCTGTGTGTGGATCAAGATGGGATTGATCCCTCCAGATTATTGAAGTTGATGTATCACTGTATTTTAATTTAGTAAAGCCTTGGCCAGGGTAATCCATGAGATAAATTTGAAAGGTTGAAATATAATGTGAATGAAGCAATCTTGATTGACAGTTAATCTGAGATCATCCTAGAGCATCCAGAGTCAAAAAGATAAATTATGTGATAACCATGAGTATGGATTCTAGAATATTCTTTGTGATAATTCGACCTATCTGGACATTGAAAACCATTGCTAGATGGTATCTCGATTAGTGCAGGAATTGGTTCCTATACTATCGGCTTAGTGTTTGAACCTATGGAGTCACGCACACAAGTCAGACAAAGTAGGAAGAAATTGACCTATGTTTATATATCCAATCTGGAAGTACTTGACTTGATTAAACATATAAGCTAACTTGATTGAGAATTGAGTTATGGGTCAAATGGGATTGAAAAGTTGACTATGTCTAGCTAGCACTACACATGAGGTTCAGATTCAATCTCAGAGATGAGCAATTTCTATCTATGATTCATGGAATATATGAAAGATTAGATTTAAGTATTAATTAATTTTAGATTAGATCTGAATTAATTAGACTTAAATAGGTCCAAAATCTAAGTTAGACTTGGTACAAAAGTCTTAAAGAGTTTAGGATTGACAGTTTTTCAAAATTATTTCGAACCGGTTCCAAATCGGACTTGAATCGGACCTATTTTGGATGAGATATGAGTATTCTTACTTACACTGAGAATACCCACTCATGAAGCATGACCAAAAAATTAGTTTGATGCTTATTTGGGGTGTCCCAAGTGGGTGTGGGAGTGGGTGCAAAGTGGATGTCATAAGTGATGGCAATTATATCTCATGTAGGAGTCCTTCTTTCATGAGTATTGGACCAATTCAAATCAGATTTGAATAAAGAGTCCTTCTCTCATTGGGTTATGAGAATCATCTATAAATAGAGAGGGTCTCTACCTATGGATGAAAGAAGAGAATAGAATAGCAAACAAATCAAATTGAGAGAAGAGAAAAAGAGAGAGAGACAAGCGTGTGAAGAGAGAGGTCCTTCATCTTCTACATCTCTCCCTTTGTTGCCGCCTCCTCTCCTTAGGCGTGGATCCTTCTTGGGTATCTTACCTGCTGGTGTGAGATATCACATCATCACATCTCATCCCTCATTGATTGAGTTGCAAAGCTAATTGGATTGGAGTTCATCCTGCTTTCCTGCGGCGTCTGACGTGCATGTGAAGTAAAGGGTCTGCATATCCAAACCTCCATAAAGATTTATATCAGATAATTTGATATTTGATCTCTAGTTCTACTATAATTCAGGTAAAAATTTGATCCTTAAATAAATAAAAAATTAAATAAAATTCTTAGATACAACCTGGACATTCTGGAGGAAAATTGTTTCCTCCCCTTCAACTAGTATTAGAGCAGGTCTGAAATATATGCATGCAAAATAAAATTTTTTATGATCATTTATATGAGATATAATTGAGATTTTTTGTGTGACATTAAATCTCATTTAATTATATTTATATAAAATTTTTGATCTGATTTTGATTGGATTAGAGGTGCCTAATCAATGGTTGATTGAGGTTGTTATAAATCTATTATAATAGAATTCTGTTGTTGCTGAATTTTTGATAAAAAATAATATGAATTAAAAATCTATTTTAAATATATTTTAATAAAATTTTAATTTTATTATTTTTCTTATGAAGTAAAGATTATTTTGAATTTAAATTAGATCTGTTTCGATGGATATTTAGATCTGAATCCTACATAATTCAACACTGTACGAAAATAGATTTTATCAAAAATTAATTTCTTATGCATTCATATTTGTATCTAATTATTTTTTTATTTGATATCAAATCTAAAATTAATATTTTATAATCAGTATAAGATAAATTTTAGATTTGATATGATGTATATGATACATCAAATCTAATTGGATTAGATGAAGAACATAATTGATGAGATCAAAGATATGTTCAAGATATAAAATAGTTTTGTCAATAATTGCATGTTAATATAATTATATATGAAATTAGATTTCAGATCTTAGTAGCCTAGTACTCAGATTGATGAGATTACTAGACCGTCTGATCATAAGAGATTGAAGAGATTAATCTCTCTTGTGCCTATTTGATGGGTTTTTTATGACGTGTAGGGGTGTCGTTGTGATCCAGTTTTATGAAGAAAAAAGTGAATAAACTTTTATATATTATTTTGATCATAAATATATTTAGATTAGATCTAAAGTAATTTATAATTCATTATAATAAGATAAAATTTAGATATAAAATTATTTTAGATCTGAATTACATGTTACATATGATGTAATTGGTATTGATCTAAAAGTTGTTATGATACATGAGATGTATGAATGAAGTTTAGATCATACCTATGTATGTTTAATTGGTAAAAATATTATAAAAATTTATTTTCATGTGTTGAAATATATGGTATGCTTCACTTGAAATCCTTGTAGAATAGTTTTACAAATCAAAACACACATTTCACACACTTAATTTTGAATTAAATTTGAATAATCTAGAATTAAGAATTAAAGATCATTAAGGTACCACATAATATGATGAGCAAAGGGTTAGCATGAATCAGGTCCTTTTAATGGGTTAGACCTAGGATTAGGAACACATATGGATCAAGTAGAGAAATTGATTAAATCTAATCAAGTGTTGAATTAGATTAGGTCAGTATTTCTTTAAATCAATCTCAATAGTTGAAGTCTGATCAAGTCCATATGTTTGACCCTGTTGCTCCTAGATTGATTTTGATGATTACAAAGCAGATTGAAGGGATACAAATATTTTAAATTGAAAAAGTCTTTATGCTCTTCAAGGGCAAAATCATAATTTTACTAAAATCCTGATTTGATAGTATCATTTGGTAGAACAAATGATTTGTAATCTATTGATAAAATTTCATTATTTTTGGACTTATATTTTTGAAGTTATGAAGGTTTGAAGTGCATGAGTCGACTCATGAGTCAACTCATGGCACAATGAGCTGATTGGCACGCAAAAATTTCCCTTGGCACGCTGGATTTTTGGCTTGGCACGACCTGTGAGTCGACTCATGAGTCGACCCACAAGGCATGAGTCGACTCATGAGTCGACTCCTGCTGATTTGAGCCAAAAAATTCCAGAAACCAAATCTCTGGTCTTTGCAACAGAGGTCGACTCATGAGTCGACCCCTGAAGCATGAGTCGACTCATGAGTCGACCCCTGCGACGAAAATTGTCCGCAACGGCTAATTTTTTGCCCGTTTTAATTGCCTTTTATGCTTCCTAAAAATGCTCTAACGGCTCTTTTTCTGCCTAATATATTTTCTCTTGTTTCTTAATGCTATAAAAGGTTTCAAATGGTGAAAGAAAATGGAGATCAAACAGAGAGAAGAGAGAAGATCCAAAATATACAAGAGGAGATCAACGAAATACACAAAAGAAAAAGAGAGGGGATCCACAATCCACACGAGAGAGACAAGAGATCCACAATATACAAGAGAGATTGTGAAAGAGAAATTCAAGAGCATTCAAAGAGAGGATTTTTCAAGCCTATTTTTCAAACTTGATCAAGAGCTCTTTCAAAGCCTTCAAGAAGTCTTCAATCAAGTTCATCTTCTTCTCAAGCGTTCATCCACCTTGAGGAAATCCAAAAAGGGGATTCTTCATTTGAGTAAAGTATTTTTATTATTATATTCGCTCATTTAAGGAGCTGTTATTGTATTAATTTGTGCTCTAAACTATCTTACTCTTTGTGAGTAATTGATCTTGTTTTTGGAGGGTTTTCAAAACAAGGGAAGGTTGATCCGAACCTGAAATCGGAGTGTTTTGGGTTAGCTTGTACCCGGGAAACAAGTGGACTAGCTTGGGATAGCTAGTGTCGGAGTTTCCGACTTTTGTATTCGGGTTGAATACAAGTATAGTGGATTGAAATTCCCAAGTAGGAGCTTGGGGAGTGGATGTAGGTGCAAGGTTGGCACCGAACCACTATAAATCTTATGTTTGTGGTGTGCTTTATTGTTTCTCTATTATATCCTTACATTCTTGCTTTAGGTAATTAAACTTGATTTAAAGTCTTTCTTCTCATTCATCAAGCTTTTAACAAATACTTTTCATAAGTGATTAGTTGAGCCTAAAATTTTTAAAAACCCAATTCACCCCCCCCCCTCTTGGGTTGCATAGCTGGGCAACAAGTGGTATCAGAGCCCGGTGCTCTAGCCCTTCTTTGATCTAACAATCAAAGAGCCAAAGACCTATGGCAACCCATGTCGGTACTTTTCTAGCCGAGGGGCAATCTACAAACCGACCTCCACTTTTCAATGGTCTAATTACACCTATTGGAAAGCTCGGATGAAGATATTCATACAAGCACTCGACTATGATATGTGGAGTATCATAGCGAAGGTCCTCACACACCCACCAAGATTACAGATGGTGAGGAGTCAACCAAACCCGAGAAAGAATGGGATGAGTTGATAAGAAATTGGCATAATTAAATGCTAAAGCTATGAATGTTCTTTATTGTGTACTAGATGCAAATGAATTTAATCGCATTTCTACTTGTGCATCTGCTAAAGAAATATGGGATAGGTTAGAAGTAACCATAAGGGAACAAGTCAAGTAAAAGAGTCTAAAATAAACATGCTTGTACATAAATATGAATTGTTTAAAATAGAGCATGATGAGTCCATAACTGCTATGTTTACTCATTTTACTGATATAATTAATGGTTTGAAGAGTCTTGGCAAATCTTATACTAACAGTGAGCTAGTAAGGAAGATTCTCAGGTCATTGCCAAGAACTTGGGAAGCCAAGGTGACTGCCATCCAAGAAGCCAAGGACTTGAACACTCTACCTCTAGAAGAGCTTCTTGGATCCTTGATGACTCATAAACTTAGCATGAAGCAACATCAAGAGGATGAAGTCAAAAAGAAAAGAACCATTGCCCTCAAATCCACAGCATCACCTGATGATGAAACGGATGACTCTGAAGATGAAGAACAGGATGAAGAGATGGCACTCATCACCCGAAGATTTAAGAAGTTTCTAAGAAAAAGGAAACAAGGGATGAGAAAGAAGTCATTCACAAAAGGGGAACAAGGCAAAGAGAAAGAGAAAGATCAACCCCTTATATGCTATGAGTGCAAGAAGCCGGGACATTTCAAATCCGAATGTCCACAACTAAAGAAAGGTCCCAAAAAGTTCAAAAAGAAAGCAATGATGGCGACTTGGAGTGCGAGCGATGACTCAAGCTCCGATGAGGAAACCTCAACAGAACAAGCCAACCTGTGCCTTATGGCACACGAAAATGAGGTAACTTCTGAATCCCCTAGTGAATTTACTTTTGAAGAATTGCATGAAGCATTCTATGATTTAATTGATGAATTAAAGAAACTAGGGATGAAAAACAAAGAACTGAAATTGAAAATTCAGTCCTTAGTAAAACAAGCTGAAAACCTTTCAATTGAAAAATCCACCTTGATTCAAGAAAATCAAAGCTTGAAGAATGAAATTAACAAGCTGAAACCTATAGTAGATAAGTTCACCTTAAGTTCAAACAAACTAAATATGATTCTTGATAATCAAAAAGCTGTATATGATAAGGCTGGACTTGGCTATAACCCCTTGAAAAACAAAAATTTCTGAAGAATATTTATGTAAATTATTCAAGTAACAAGTCTACAAATATTACTTGTTTCAAATGTGGTAGAATAGGACATAAATCATACACATGCCTTATTAACAAATCTGCAAACACAACTATAAAGAAAATATGGGTTCCAAAAGGAACCATTTTGACTAACCTAAAAGGACCCAAGAAAGCTTGGGTACCTAAGACTTGACCTTTGCTTGCAGGAGTGTCTAGCATCCCAAGGAGGAAACAGGAAATGGTATCTTGACAGTGGATGCTCGAGACACATGACTGGTGATGAATCACAATTCATCACGCTTGATGCTAAGGATGGAGGGATGGTCACCTTTGGAGATAATGGCAAAGGAAAGATCATCGGGATAGGTAACATTGGTATCACTCCCTCCAAATACATTGAGAATGTTTTATTAGTTAAAGGTTTAAAGCATAACTTACTTAGCATTAGTCAATTCTGTGATAAAGGGTATAAAGTAGTTTTTGAATCATCTGTTTGCATTGTGACTAGTCCTATTAACGATGGCATTAAATTTATAGGACATAGGCATGGCAATGTTTATATGGTAGATTTGAATGACTTAGCCAAATTAGACATGCAATGCCTAGTATCCTTGAATGCTAAAATTAATGAGACTAGTTGGCTGTGGCATCGTAGACTTGCACATATTAGCATGCATTCTCTTTCAAAATTAATTAAAAAAGAATTAGTTCTTGGTTTGCCAAAATTGAATTTTGAAAAGGATAGAATTTGTAATGCATGCCAATTAGGTAAACAAACTAGAGTTTCATTTAAATCCAAAAATACTGTTTCAACTTCTAGACCTTTAGAGCTCTTACATATGGACTTATTTGGACCAACAAGAACCACTAGTCTAGGAGGAAAATGATATGGCTTTGTAATTATAGATGATTACTCTCGTTTTACTTGGGTTTTCTTTTTGGCACACAAAAATGAAACTTTTCATATTTTCACTAAATTTCACCGAAAAGTCACTAATGAAAAAGGATTTTCAATTCAAAATATTAGAAATGATCATGGAACTGAATTTGAAAATCAAGATTTTGAAAATTTTTGTGATGAAAATGGAATTGGCCATAACTTCTCTGCTCCTAGGACACCCCAACAGAATGGGGTAGTTGAAAGGAAAAACAGAACCCTAGAAGAAATGGCCCATACCATATTTTGTGAAAGCAACCTTCCAAGATATTTTTGGGCGGAAGCAATTAACACAGCATGTTACATTTTAAATCGTGCCTTGATTAGATAATTTTTAAAGAAAATCCTCTATGAACTTTGGAAAGGAAGAAAATCAAATATTGCATATTTTCATGTTTTTGGTTGCCGATGTTTTGTATTAAATAATGGCAAAGAAAAACTTGGTAAATTTGATGCAAAATCAGATGAAGCAATCTTTCTAGGTTACTCCTCACTAGTAAAATATTTAGAGTTTTCAACAAAAGAACTTTAGTAGTTGAGGAGTCCGTACATGTTGTTTTTGATGAATCTAACGATCTTCCTTCAAGGAAGAATGAGGGTGTTGATGATGCAGATCCACTAATAGAAGGTATGAAGGAAATCACTCTGAAAGATTCAGCAATTCCAGAAGACAAGGATCAAGAAGACAAACAAGATGAGAGAGGTGAAGAGATTCAAGAACAACCTCAAGGTACAAATGACCTACCCAAGGAATGGAGGTATGTTCACAACCACCCTAAGGAGTTAATTATTGGTGATCCTATGCATGGGGTAAAAACCCGTTCTTCACTTAGAGATGTAGTTAATCATTGTGCTTTTGTATCTCATCTTGAACCTAAAACTTTTGAAGAAGCTGAAAATGATCATAATTGGATTAATGCAATGCAAGAGGAACTTAATCAATTTGAAAGAAATAATGTTTGGACCTTAGTATCAAGACCTAAAAATTATTCAATAATTGGCACAAAATGGGTCTTTAGAAATAAATTAGATGAGCATGGAAATGTAATTAGAAATAAAGCAAGACTGGTTGCTAAGGGATATAATCAAGAAGAAGGAATTGATTTTGATGAAACTTTGCACCTGTTGCTAGATTAGAAGCTATTAGACTTCTACTTGCATATGCTTGCTTTATGAAATTCAAGTTATTTTAAATGGATGTTAAAAGTGCATTTTTAAATGGATATATTGCTGAAGAAGTATATGTAGAACAACCCCCTGGATTTAAAAATCATGCTTTTCCTAATCATGTCTTTAGATTAAATAAAACTTTATATAGATTAAAACAAGCACCTAGAGCATGGTATGATAGGCTAAGCAAATTTCTACTAAATAATGGTTTTTCAAGAGGTAATGTAGATACAACCCTCTTTATTAAAAGAAATCAAAATGATATGCTAATTATACAAATTTATGTTGATGACATAATTTTTGGGTCTACTAATGAATCCCTTTGTCAAGACTTTGCTAAGCTTATGCAGGGGGAGTTCGAGATGAGCATGATGGGAGAACTCACCTTCTTCCTCGGACTCCAAATCAAACAATCAAAAGAGGGAATCTCCATCACCCAAAGCAAGTACACCAAGGAACTACTCAAAAGATTTGGAATGGAGAACTGCAAACCAATTGGCACACCAATGAGTCCCTCATGTAAGCTTGACAAGGATGATGAAGGTAAAAGCGTAGACTTAAAATACTATAGAGGTATGATTGGCTCATTATTATATTTAACTGCAAGTAGGCCTGATATCATGTTTAGTGTTTGTTTATGTGCTAGATATCAATCTAATCCTAAAGAATCTCATTTGAATGCTGTTAAAAGAATCCTTAGATACTTAAATGGTACTCAAACTCTAGGGTTATAGTACTCTAAGGACTCACAAATTAATTTATTAGGATATTCAGATGCTGATTTTGCTGGATGTAAATTAGATAGAAAAAGCACAAGTGGAACTTGCCAATTTCTTGAAGTTAACCTAATCTCATGGTTTAGCAAGAAATAAAATTCGGTGGCACTGTCTACGGCTGAGGCCGAATACATTGCAGCCGGAAGTTGTTGTGCTCAAATCTTATGGATTAAGCAACAACTCGAAGACTTTGGAATCAAACTTAATGAAACACCAATAAGATGTGATAACACAAGTGCCATAAATCTATCTAAAAATCCAATTCAACACTCAAGATCCAAACATATTGAAATAAGACATCATTTTATAAGAGAACATGTTCAAAATAAAAATATAATTCTTGAATATGTTTGCACTGAAAATCAATTAGCTGATATCTTTACAAAGGCCCTTAGTGAGGATAGATTCTGTGAAATTAGGAGAAATCTAGGAATTCTAGATCCATATGCCTAAACTTTTCTCAATTTCCAAGAATTGATATCAAATATTCTTAGAGCTCAATTTCCAACATCTATCCTGATCTTAAAAGCTCAAGTTTATCATTCTAAAAACTTATCCTTGAGCAAAACTCCTTCTCCCAAAATTTTAAATTTTTCTGGAATTTATTCATATTTTTTCTGATTTTCTGAACTTCATGAGTCGAGTCGACCCCCATGAGTCGACTCAATGGCAAACTTGTAAATCCCACCAACTTCCAACGGGCTCATTGTTTTTATATGGGTTGCTGTTCGTGAGCCGACCCATCCGGTCATCTTCTTCCCTCCAAAAGCCATCCTCTCCAATTCCTTTTGCTCCAAATCCAAGGAACTAGTTCAAGGCACTACTCCCTCCTCCTCTCCACCAAAAATCGCCACCTTGGAAAGGGATTTTTGTGCTTTCTCCCATTGTTTGGCACGGTTGGAGCGTGCCCTAACACCCCACCGTTCTTCCCAAATCCACCTCTTTTCTCGACCAAAATCCTTCTTTACTCTCTTGTGATCCCTCCTCCACTCTTTCACTTGTTCCTCCAAGTCTCCTTGCCCTACTATTGAAGTGAATATGGCTCCAAAGATGAAGCTTCCCCAAAGAAGAAAGTCAATCCGTGAGCCTGAAGAAATTGTCCGAAAGAAAAGGCAAGCTGGTCAGTCTTCAACTGCTCCTACTCCAGCTTCAGTATCTGATCAAGGTCTCCCTCAATCCTTCCTAAGCCCCAGTAAGAATTCTCTTTCTGATAGAAAAGTCGAAACCGGAAAGAATATAGATTTTCGGTTCTTTGAAAAAGAGGGCTTTACTTTTGCAACTAAGATTAAAAACCAAGGATGGGAACTCTACTGCTCCCTTAAGGAAGTCACCTATGTTGACCTAGTTAGAGAATTCTACCAGAATCTACATTATGGAGATGGGTCAGTGACTTCAACAGTCAAGGGTATTGATATTTGCTTGGATTCTAGGATATTGGGAGAAATACTTCAGTTGCCTAGTGAGGGTTACTCTTATATGGAACTCCCAGTAAAAGAAGAGGGGATCAGAATTATACTAGGAGAAACTTATTCAGGAAGTTTAAATAAATTGGAAGCAAAGATTTTATCCATTGAGATGAGGATCCTGCATCAGATGGTAACGAAGCTCTTCTTTCCTAGGAGTGGTAGGCATGACTTACTTTCCAGCAGAGATGTTTGTATCATGTTTCATGTCATCACTCAGACCCCCCTGAACCTCCCTGCACTTATGATAGAGGCCATGAGAGAAACTTTGAACAGATCTAAGGCACACTTGCCTTATGGTATGGCCCTTACTAGAGTATTTAGGAGGTTTGGAGTTAGCTGTGAGGGGGAGGCACCTACCAAGCTATCTCATGTGGACACTTTCAACCAACACAGCCTGCACCGAATGGGATTTACAAAGACTGATGGTGGTTGGATCAAGGGATCTGAGGAAAGAGCTGAGGAAAGAGCTGAAGATAGAGCTGAAGACAGAACTGAAGACAGAGCTGAAGAAGAAGGTCCATCATCTCCTGTCCATGACTTCAGGGCAGCATCACCAAATATCCAGTTCATTCCTGACACAGAGGCTGGCCCTTCAGAGTTTACTAGGATGCCCACACCAGTGTATCAGCCAGAGACCAGAGCACCTCCATCAGAGTTCAGACTGGCTGATGATCAGATCGAGCAGATATCACAGCGTGTGGCTTCTTTGCTGTCTAGTCAGTGGAGCAGTACTACTTTTGCACCAAGTACTACTTCTGATCAGACCATGACTCCCCACATATCCACTGTGATTCAGATGATATCAATTCAATCCATCCGGATTCAGCAACTTGAAGACACTGTCTGGAGATTGACTGGCAGAGTTCTTGACTTGCAGGGGCAAGTCCTTGCATTGGCACATCCTCAGCCACAGGAGTCTACTATTGAGGTCACAGACCTCACTGCAGAGGCTGGCAGGCTCAGAGGAGCACTGGAGGGAGGATATGAGTTACTAAGGAGAGAGATCCGAGGATCGAGTGAGCAAGCATCCACTCAGTTCACTGCTCTACTTCAATCTGTTTCCAGAGCACTGAATGTACTTGATTCCATCAGACTCACCCTTTCTGTTCAGTCCTTAGCCTCTCAGCATTCTCAGCCACCCAGTTCTTCTCACTCTCTTGCTCGTGCCAGAGGCAGACGGGGTAGAGGACGTACTTCTGATAGAGATCCATCAGCTTCTCATACCATATCTGATGACTCCGATCCATGACTTGTCTTGATCATTACTAGGTCCTAGGAGTTAGTGTCTTGTTCTAGGATCTGTATTTTGGGGCCATGTATTGAAAAATTAGCTGATTGACTTTTATATTAAGAACTATGTAATGAAACAATTATAGTTTTATGAAATCATCTTTTACTTATATTTCTACCTTTTGTAATGATGTCGATCATATTTTGGTTATATATATTCTTCTTGTTGAAATATTGTCTTCTCCTTGTTGTTTGCTGTTGATAATTGCTATATTAAGGGGGAGCAAACATCTGTGATAAACTCTAAAGGGGAGAAATTAAAGAATGTTTCAGAAAAAGGAAGAGTTAACCATGTTTGATGATGTCAAAAAGGGGAGAAATTAAACAAAAATTTGAGAAATTAAACAAAATTAGAGAAATTAAACAAAAAGCAAAATTAAAGAAAAACCATAAATTATGAGCATTTAAAGAAAAAGCAACTCATCAAAAGCAAAACTACAAATTATGAGAAATTAATGAATGAATTGGAGAATTTAAAGAACAATATCAAAAGTACAATGCTAAGTACAATGCAAATAAGTAACTTTTAAATTATTTCTTTTCATATGCTCTGATTTGCTTTAAAAATTTAAATATGCTATGATATACTTCAAAATTCAAATTGCTCTGATACATCTTTTGAAATTTTATTTACCTTGATACATCTTAAGAAATTTAACTTACTCTGATACATCTTAAAATTTTTTTAACTTGCTCTGATACATTGTAAAATTTTCTCTGATACATTGAAAAATTTTTCTGATAACATTGTAAAATTATTTTTCTTGCTCTGATACATTGCAAAATTTATTTTTCTCTTGCTCTGATACATCTTAAACTCAAAATGATCTAATACTCTTTTCAAATCTTTAAGAAAATGGACAAACTATTTTTGCATATGACCATTTATATCACATGCCAAAAGAATCATACTCTTTTCAAGCATATACACCTATAGTGCATTCTTTTGAAACTAATACATTCACATAAATGCTTTTGTTCAAGTGTTTTGTCATCATCAAAAAGGGGGAGATTGTTGCTCCTAGATTGATTTTGATGATTACAAAGCAGATTGAAGGGATACAAATATTTTAAATTGAAAAAGTCTTTATGCTCTTCAAGGGCAAAATCATAATTTTACTAAAATTCTGATTTGATAGTATCATTTGGTAGAACAAATGATTTGTAATCTATTGGTAAAAATTTCATTATTTTTGGACTTATATTTTTGAAGTTATGAAGGTTTGAAGTGCATGAGTCGACTCATGAGTCAACTCATGGCACAATGAGCTGATTGGCACGCAAAAATTTCCCTTGGCACGCTGGATTTTTGGCTTGGCACGACCTGTGAGTCGACTCATGAGTCGACCCACAAGGCATGAGTCGACTCATGAGTCGACCCCTGCTGATTTGAGCCAAAAAATTCCAGAAACCAAATCTCTGATCTTTGCAACAGAGGTCGACTCATGAGTCGACCCCTGAAGCATGAGTCGACTCATGAGTCGACCCCTGCGACGAAAATTGTCCGCAACGGCTAGTTTTTTGCCCGTTTTAATTGCCTTTTATGCTTCCTAAAAATGCTCTAACGGCTCTTTTTCTGCCTAATATGTTTTCTCTTGTTTCTTAATGCTATAAAAAGTTTCAAATGGTGAAAGAAAATGGAGATCAAACAGAGAGAAGAGAGAAGATCCAAAATATACAAGAGGAGATCAACGAAATACACAAAAGAAAAAGAGAGGGGATCCACAATCCACACGAGAGAGACAAGAGATCCACAATATACAAGAGAGATTGTGAAAGAGAAATTCAAGAGCATTCAAAGAGAGGATTTTTCAAGCCTATTTTTCAAACTTGATCAAGAGCTCTTTCAAAGCCTTCAAGAAGTCTTCAATCAAGTTCATCTTCTTCTCAAGCGTTCATCCACCTTGAGAAAATCCAAAAAGGGGATTCTTCATTTGAGTAAAGTATTTTTATTGTTATATTCGCTCATTTAAGGAGCTATTATTGTATTAATTTGTGCTCTAAACTATCTTACTCTTTGTGAGTAATTGATCTTATTTTTGGAGGGTTTCCAAAATAAGGGAAGGTTGATCCGAACCTGAAATCGGAGTATTTTGGGTTAGCTTGTACCCGAGAAACAAGTGGACTAGCTTGGGATAGCTAGTGTCGGAGTTTCCGACGTTTTGTATTCGGGTTGAATACAAGTATAGTGGATTGAAATTCTCAAGTAGGAGATTGGGGAGTGGATGTAGGTGCAAGGTTGGCACCGAACTACTATAAATCCTTGTGTTTGTGGTGTGCTTTATTGTTTCTCTATTATATCCTTACATTCTTGCTTTAGGTAATTAAACCTGATTTAAAGTCTTTCTTCTCATTCATCAAGCTTTTAACAAATACTTTTCATAAGTGATTAGTTGAGCCTAAAATTTTTAAAAACCCAATTCACCCCCCCTCTTGGGTTGCATAGCTGGGCAACAGACCCTAATAAATGGACCATGATCATGGCTCTATGGTTGAGCCTGAATCTTCTGGTGTGCCAAATCGAAACTAATTAACCAGTTGGTGTCTAAGGTAAGTTTGGCAAATTCGATCAAGTAGTTTTAATTGGGAGCTATTCACCTAGATGCATCTACGGTGAGTTAAGGACAGATTCCTCCCGCTGATCTCACTTAACTGGCTAACATGGTAGATTATATTTTGATTAGGTTACTAGTCGATTTGTGCAGACTTATGCCATTAAGGTGAATCAGTGAGACTGATTTAGGTATCTTTAGACCAGCTTATGTTTAATCCTTTACATAACTTGGTGAAGTTAGTGGAAGGATTTGCAGCTTGCAGGTCGACTTCTTCTCTTATTCTCAGATCAATAAAATCAAATTTTTAAATTATTAGGTCTATAAAATGATAAAGTTATGAGATAACTTGATCATTGCCTCCCATTAAGGTGTGTCATAATGAGTTCAATATTCCAAATAGGCATTGAAGGCACCACACGTCTGGTGTCTATTACGTATTGAAATTATCATTCATCATATGACCATCATGATGTACCTTCAGATCAATGCTCAGGTTGACCGAGCCACACTCGGGCCTGGACATCCATTTGTTGGATGCACTTGATGTGTCATGTTAATGGTTGGACCTAACCAAGATTTTCAGTGGAGGCGTCACCGCCTGCTAAAGGGAAGTCTAGGGCAAAACCCAATGCTAGAAGTTATTTGAAGAAACAATTGGTTATGAACCTACCCATAGACACACTAGGGTTGGTCGAGCCACACTCAGACCCGAATGCAGTCCGTGTGGATTCTAGTACCTGTTAAAAAATTAATGTAATTTCTCGAGTTGGAGGTAAAGGCTACCAATTTGTAAAAAATAATGAGAGGACCTTCAGAATAAAGTCCATAACTTCAGAATTAAAAAATAATAATAATAATTCATATACCAATAGGCTAATATTTTTTTCTTTCAGTTATGGCCAACACACTATCCCTCCGTTCGCTGTTGGACAGCGATAAGCTCATCGGACCTAATTTTGATAGCTGGTATCGAAAGTTGAAGATCGTGTTGGAGCACAAGAGGATTTTGTATGTCCTTACGGATCAGGCACATGAAGAATTTGCAACCAATGCTCCTCGTGCTGCGAGAGATACTTACATGAAGTGGCTCAATGATCGCATGACTGTGTGTTGCATGATGAGGGCAGTTATGAATGATGAACTTAGTCGTAAGTTCGAGGATGTGCAGTCTAAAGAGATGATTCAAATGTTGAATGAGTCCTTTGGCACCCTTGAGGATGCAGAGAGATATAAAACTTCCTGCATAGTATTCAATATCCATATACGAGAGGGAGCTTCAGTCATCGATCATGTATTATACATGAATGAGTAGATTGAACGCCTTAGCAAACTTGACTTTTCGTTGCATGAACAGTTAGGCAAGGATACTATCCTCAATTTGCTATCAAAATCTTACCTACCATTTCTCAGTCATTATAGAATGATAAAGCCTGCAGTAAACTACCATGGTTTGCAAGGGTTCTTGCAGACTTTTGAGAAGGATCACCAGCTCCAAAAGGAGCCAGTAAATTTAATGAGAGGTTCATCTGCAGAGCGTCAATCCTCTAGGAGAGGAAAAAGAAAAAAGTGCAAAAATCTCATGCCACTGATCTCAAACAGAGCAAACCATCAAAAGTTGACAAGAGCTGGACAAAGTGCTTCTTCTATAAGAAGCTAGGTCATTGAAAAAGAAATTGTCCGCTTATATAGCCACCCTTGACCCAAACAGGCCTAAGAACAAGAGAAAGAGGCAAGTGGTTGCTTCAGAAGGTATTTATATGATAACACCTTGTAATTTCTCTGTTTGTAATACTACTACCTGGGTATTGGATACCGAAAGTCCTATTAATATATGTAATTCATTGCAGGGACTGCAGGTAAGCAAAAAATTTTGAGAGGACGAGTGGTTCCTTAACGTTGAAGATGGAAGCCTTGTTTCAGTTCTGACTTTGGAAACTTTACAGCTTGTCTTCGAGTCCAGTAGTGTCATGTTAGATGATTGTCATTATTGTCCCTCCTTTATGATGAATGTCATCTCTGTAGGTCTTTTGGCCAAATTTAGTTACAAATTTATAATAAAAGATGATTTTTATGATATCATTATGAATGATACTATAATTATGCGTGGATAATTAAAACATGGCATATACATAATATCACGGCCTGTTAATGTAATGTACACACCTAGTAAACATCCCAAAATAGATAATGTCAGTGAATCCTACCTTTGGCATTGTAAGCTTGGTCATGTGAACAAGAATAAGATTAACAGGTTGATCAAGGAATATATCCTTGAGATAGATGATTGTAAATCATTGTCTACCTGTGAATCTTGTCCACTTGATAAGATGACTAAATCACCTTTTAAAGGAAAAGGTGAAAGAGCCAATGATATCCTAGATCTAATATATACTGATGTATGTGGACCTATGAATATAAGTGTCAGAGAAGGATACTACTACTTCATTACGTTTACAGATGACCTATCGAGGTATGGATATATCTATCTTATGAAGCATAAGTCAGAATCATTTGAAAT
Source organism: Elaeis guineensis (assembly GCF_000442705.2). NCBI lineage: Eukaryota > Viridiplantae > Streptophyta > Magnoliopsida > Arecales > Arecaceae > Elaeis > Elaeis guineensis. Next base: position 51,402,282 of record NC_026001.2, on the reverse strand, counting down.
GTTCAAACGATTCCGTGCTGAAATAGGGAAACAAACTGGAAAGAGCATTAAGATCCTTCGATCAGATCGAGGAGGTAAATACCTCACCAGTGAGTTTCTGATATATTTGGAAGAGAATGAGATTCTCTCATAATAGATTCCTTCTGGAACACCACAACATAATGGTGTGTCCGAGAGGAGGAATCGAACCTTATTAGACATGATCCGATCCATGATGAGCTTTTTTAGTCTGCCAATATCCTTTTGGAGATATGCTCTAGAGACTGCCTGCTATATTTTGAATAAGGTGCCCAACAAATCTGTCGATAAAACTCCATATAAGATATGGACTGGACGTAAGCCGGTGCTCTCACATCTTAGGATCTGGGTGTGTCCAGCTTATGTCAAGCATTTAAAGACAAATAAGCTTGGACCGAAGTCTGATAAATGCTTGTTCGTAGGGTATCCAAAGGAAACTAAAGGGTACTACTTCTACCTCATTGTAAAATAAAAGATGTTTGTCAGCAGTCGGACAGTCTTTTTGAAAAAGGAGTTCCTTGGTGAAGGAGCTAATGCTTGTAAAATTGAACTTGATGAAGTTTATGAGGTGGAAGGACCGACACATACAGAATTGGATTCGATTGATGAATCGAATCTGGAGCCAATAGAGGCACCATTAAGGAGATCCGATAGACTACCGCATCAGCCAGATAGATACTATAATTTTTTGATCCAGAATGGTGATCCTATTGAACTTGATGAGAATGATGAGGATCTGATCACCTATATGGAGGCCATGCAAAGGCCCGACTCCTAAAAATGGCTTGAGGCCATGAAGTCCAAGATGGAGTCCATGAAGATCAATAGTGTTTGGACACTAGTTGATCCACCCGAAGGGATAAAACCCATAGGATATTTTTAAGAGAATAAAAAAAGAGCGGATGGGAAGGTAGAGACCTATAAGGCCCATCTAGGTGCTAAGGGTTACCGTCAGCATTATGGTATTGACTATGACGAGATGTTCTCTCCTGTGGTAATGCTCAAGTCCATCTAGATTATGCTTGCTGTCGCTACACACTTAGATTATGAGATCTAGAAGATGGATGTCAAAACCATTTTTCTTAATGGAGAGCTGGAAGAAGAGGTGTATATGATACAACCTAAGGATTCACATCCGCAGACGAGTCGAAAGTGTGCAAGCTGAAAAGGTCAATTTATGGACTTAAACAAGCATCAAGGAGTTGGAACATATGTTTTGATAAAGTAATCAAAATGTATGGCTTCGTTAGGAATGGAGAAGAGCCTTGCATCTACAAATGGGCTTCGATTCTGTAGTCATTTTTTTTGTGCTTTATGTGGATGACATACTGTTACTAGAAAATGACATCCCAACTTTGCAGAGTGTGAAGCTATGGTTATCATCACAGTTCTCCATGAAGGACTTGGGAGAAGCATCCTACATCCTAGGGATGAAGATCTATAGAGATAGATCTAGAAGGTTGCTTAGATTGTCCCAATCCACGTATATTGACACCTTGTTGAAGCGGTTCAACATGGATAATTTCAAGAAAGGCTATCTTCTGATAGTCCATGGAATTACTCTTTCCAAGAAAGATTGTCCGACAACTCCTGAGGAGAGAGAGTGCATGAGTAGAATACCATATGCTTCGGTAGTGGGATCTATCTGTACGCTATGACATGTACGAGGTCGAATGTGGCCTATTCACTAGGAGTAGTGAGTAGGTACCAGTCAGATCCGAGTGAGAAATATTGAAAGATTGCAAAAGCAATTCCTAAGTATTTGAGAAATACTAAAGACCAATGGCTTATCTATGGAGACTCTGATCTGAAACTTGTGGGATATACTAATTTTAGTTTTCAGTCAGATTGTGATGACAGTAAAAGCATATCGGGCTACGTATTTACCTCGAATGGAAGAGTTATTTGTTGAAAAAATTTCAAGCAACATGCTATAGCCGATTCTGTATGCGAAACGGAATACATTGCTGCATCAGATGCTGTAAAGGAGGCGGTGTGGTTGCGAAAGTTTATTATCGAGCTGAGAGTTGTACCTTCTATTGATGGTCCTATCCTACTGTATTATGACAGCTCCAGTGCCATAGCTCAGGTGAAAGAATCTAAATCATACCATCATACTAAACATGTTCTGCACCGCTATCACCTAGTGCGAGAGATCATGAACTGAGGTGATGTCGAGATTTAGAAGATCGACAGAAAAGAGAACTTAGCTGACCCCTTCACTAAAACTCTCGAGATCAAAGAGTTCGATGACTTCAAATGAAAGATGGATATAAGATACTGCCCCGATTAACTTTAGTCTAAGTGGGAGTTATTGGAAATTGTGTCCTAAAATCAATCATGTGATGATTGAGTTCATCCTTGTATATGAATTATTGATTATTGAATAATAGTTATTCTGATATTTTTCATCACAAAGTGACATCTTACTTGAACTCTTGTACTGTGATGAAGTCTCTAGAACTATGCTAGTATACGATAAAGAGAGAATTTATCGTATAGTTCTTAAACAAGTTTGCAATCAAATGATACGTCATTATGGAATGATGACGTTTATCGAGTGAAGATCATTGTGTGCCGTATGAGTTGGTTGTCCTCTTAATCAAAGAGTGTGGTGACACTGGTATGGCATACAGGTGAGATGTAGGGGTATATCGTCACTGAACAAGTGACTCACTTGTTGAGCATTCTACTGTCAAGAGCTACTCGTGAAATATATGGATATAAATATCCTTCAGATCTGAGATCACCATAGTGACTTGCAAGCAACTCACTATGCTTTGGTACCGAACTACCTGGATTTTTAATGCAGTGATGAAAGGCTACTGGGTACAGTCAAGTACTTGCGAAGTCTGTATGTGGATCAAGATGGGATTGACCCCTCCAGATTATTGGAGTTGATGTATCGCTATATTTCAATTTAATAAAGCCATGGCTAGGGTAATCTATGAGATGGGTTTGAAAGATTGAAATACAATGTAGATGAAGCAATCTCGATTGACAGTTAACCTAAGACCATTCTAGAGCATCCAGGATCAAAAAGATGAATTATGCGGTAACCATGAGTATGGATTTTGAAATATTCTTTTACGATAATTCGACCTGTCTGGACGTCAGAAACCATTACTAGATGGTATCTCGATTAGTGCGGAAATTGGTTCCTGTGCTATCGGCTTAGTGTTTGAATCTATGGAGTCACGCACACAAGTCAGACAAAGTAAGAAGAAATTAACCTATATTTATATATCTAATCTGGAAGTACTTGACTTGATTGAATATATAACTAACTTAATTGAGAATTGAGTTATGGATCAAATGGAATTGAAGAGTTGACTATGTCTAGCTAGCACTACACATAAGTTTAGGTTCAATCCTGGAGATGAACAATTTCTATCTATGATCCATGAAATATATGAAAGATTGGATTTAAGTACTAATTAATTTTAAATTAGATCTAAATTAATTAAATTTAAATAGATTCAAAATCTAAGTTAGATTTGGTACAAAAGTCTTAAAGAGTTTAGGATTGACAGTCTTTCAAAATTATTTCAAACCGGCTTCGAATCAGACCTATTTTGGATGAGATATGAGTATTCACACTTGCACTAGGAATACCCACTCATAAAGTATGACCAAAAATTAGTTTGGTACTCATTTGGGGCATCCCAAATGGGTGTGGGAGTGGGTGCAAAGAGGATGTCATAAGTGATAGCAATTATATCTCATGTAGGAGTCCTTTCATGAGTATTAGACCAATTAAAATCAGATTTGAATAAAGAGTTCTCCTCTCATTAGGTTATGAGAATCATCTATAAATAGAGAAGATCTCTACCTATGGATGAAAGAAGAAAATAGAATAGCAAATAAATCAAATTGAGAGAAGAAAAAAAGAGAAAGAGACAGGCGTGTGAAGAGATAGGTCCTTCATCTTCTATATCTCTCCCTTTGTTGCTGCCTCCTCTCCTTGGACATAGATCTTTCTTGGGCATCCAATCTGTTGGTGTAAGATGTCACATCATCACATCTCATCTCTCGATTGATTGAGTTGTGAAGCCAATTGGATTGGAGTTCATCCTACTTTTCTGCGGCGTCTGACGTTCATGCGAAGTAGAGGATCTGCATATCCAGGCCTCCTCAAAGGTTTATATCAGATAATTTGATATTTGATCCCTGGTTCCACTGTGATTCAGGTAAGGATTTGATCCTTAAATAAATAGAAAACTAAAAAAAATTCTTAAATGCAACCTGGGCATTCTGGAGGAAAACTATTTTCTCTCCTTCATAAATCAAGGCAGACTTTGATACTACTATTGAGTTTCGATAATGTAGCAGAAGGGCTGGGTGTTTAAAATTTTCATTCAAAATACTTGACGCATCGAAAACCCTAATGCCCAGGAACCCTTGACTATGACAATCAAAGCACAATTAATATAAACTTGGATAAGAAGAATACCTATAGTGCTAATCCCAATTTTCATGAGGCATCCAAGTGTCCACCCTTCAATAGTGATCCATACGAAAATCAGACCAAAGACAGTGCTCCTCCTTCACTTTGCTTCAAGAGTTCTAGTCCTTAGAACTCGACTAGCCTCATATCGGTCAGATTTCTCTAAGAACCTGACTCGACCCTCTTAGAACCTCCTCTAAACTTCTAAATCTCTTTCTTTAAAACCTTCACAACCCTTGTCTGGACCTAATTAGGCTTTGTCTTAAATTCCAAAATCTTGTCCTAAAATAAAGATGGGTTGTAAGAAAGAAAGGAGAGCAACAGAGAGCAAAAAGGAATGCAGATTGAATTGCATCAGATACCCAATGTGCTAGTCTTTTTATGGCCATTAGAGGGATGCCCAAATGTAAGGACACACCCCATTCAAAAGTCTTATCTGATCTATGTATCAGAAAAATAAGAGTCTTCAGATAGAAGGACTCTTCCGCCTGATACATTGATCAGCACCTTCACCCGCACGTGCGATCAGAGAAGGGATGTTTTTTCATCCCTTCTCAAATCAAAAAAATCCAAAACTTGCCACATGGTAATAGGATTTAATTTTGATTCTAAAAAACCTGATAAAGAGTCAAAAATCTCACAGAGGGATGCCTTCTCACATTTCTTCATGTGATCTCTTTTCACCATGCGCGCGCATGCAAAGAGGTGCTTTTGACATCTAATTGATCTCTAGATAAAGTTGAAAAAATTCCAGATAAATATCCATACAATATCTGATCAAAAGTGAAACATTATCTAATAGGTGCTATTCTATTTCAATCACATTTGATCTACAGAAGGACTCTTCAAAATGCGAGGAGTCGCGAGACTTCACCATGCGAGCTCGAGATCCCTTCTTCTTTCCAATTTTTTTCCACCCCATAAAATTCAGAAAAAATATATCTCATGCTTTGAGATATGTACCAAAGGATGGAGGGTGATGTGGGATATCACATGCATCTAAATCCCAAGCCAAAAGGACTCTTCCTTCTGCTCACACCAACATGCGCACGAGTCCTCTTTTTTGCTCCAAGAGTCCTCACCCAAGAGGACTCTTGTAAATTGGCATTAACTTGAGATGTGGCATCTCTTTTTGGGCTACTTCTAGGTGGCACAACCTGACCCAATTGCTCACTAAATTGAGTTAGCAAATTAGCAAGGTATGAGATCAAATTGATCTCTCAAGGAGCTAGGATTTCCACATATGCTAGCATGCTTATCGAGAACCCTGATTGGATCCAAAATTTTAATCAATCTTATTGAAAGGATCTTTGGCCAATTTTTTTATATGTGTGACCCATTGGATTTCACATCTAGCCAGTAGTAGGATCGAATGTAAGTTGATCGAATTTGATTAGATTTCAATCAAACTGATTTAGGTCCAATCAAACTAACCCAAGTTCAACCATTAGAATCCTTTCTAATTGATGATCGAATTAAACTCTTTAATTTGATCAAATCTACTATTGAAAAATATGTCTCAAAAGTCAATCGTCAAGCTATTGATGGTTGAGCAACCAAGTATTATAATTAATTTGTTAATAAATAAAATATATTTGGTATTTTCATCATAAGCTTTCATCTTCTAATGAACTCCGTTGTTATGATGAAGTCCTTAGGACTATTTAGATTCGATAAAGAGAAAATTTATCAATTAGTCCTTAAAACTGTCTACGATCAAATGATAGGCTGTTAATAAGGATGATAGCTTCTATCGAGCATAGGTCACTGTAGGCCATATGGGTTGATTGTCCTCTTAACCAAGGAGTGTGGAGACACTGATATGGCATATAGGTGAGATGTAAGGATACATCATCATTGAACATGACCAACTCTAGAGTATTCTACTGTCAAGAATGACTCTGATGGGATATAGGTATAAGTGTCTCTTAGATCGGAGATCACCTCAGTGACTTACAAGCAACTCACTGTGCTTTGGTACTGGACTAACTGAATTTCTAATTCAATGACGGAAGGCTTTTGGGTAGAGTCAAGTACTTACGAAGTCAGAGTGTGATCGAGATGGGATTGACCACTCCAAGAGTTAGAGAAGAATGAGTCACTGTATTTCAATTTAGTAAAATCTTGACCAGGGTAATCCATCAGATGGATTTGATATTTTGAAATATAATATGGACAACCTGATCAGAGTTGACAGTTGAACTCTGAGGTATCCTATGATTATTTTGGTCAAGGTGATGAATTATATGAAAACTATATCCACATGGATTCTAAGGATGTTGTTCTACACATTCGACCTATCCGATCGTCGGGTACCATTGCTAGATGGTCACTTCGATTGGTATAAAAAATTATTTCTGTGCTACCAACTTAGGTTCGGACCTATGAGGTCATACACATTATAGTTCATGATCCAATCGGATGGTTGATCAATGATTAAGAATCGTTCTAGGGTTAAATGATCAATACGATTGACATTTAACCTAGTGCAAGTATTGCAGAAGGATCGATTAGCAATTCGATTGCTAATTAGCTTAATTTGATTAAGCCAATGGGCTAAAATTAAGTCTAATCGAATATGATTTAATTAAATTTAGTTTGGGCTTGATTGGATCAAGTCCAATTGGTTTATTGGATAAGCTAAGTGCAAGGAAAAAACTAATCCTAGTTCAATTAGGACTTGGGTCAACCTAATTTCTAATTTGATTAAAAAATTAGATTAGATTTAAATATAATTTAATCTGATTAAATTAGGTTCTTAATTAGGTTAAGACCTATTTTAATTAGATTGATCTAATTTTGGTTTGATTTTATTTGAGAAATTAAATTAAAACAAGTCATAAGATAGAATCCTAGTAAGATTAGGATTCCACCTTGCGCCACATAAGCCCCCCCCACTCCCTCTCTCTTATTCCACACCAATCCCCTCTTATTTTGTGTGACAAAAGCCCTCTCTCAGGTCTCTCCCACATCCAAAAGGTTTTCTCTCTTCTTTCATACATGGAAAGTGGTTGTGGATCAAATCAAAGTAGAAATATGTTTGGATTTCAAATTCTATGAGATAGAGTTTTAGAAATTCAAAACTCTTTTCTTTTTGCACTGAATTTATCTAGATTTTTTTTGAGATTTTTGTGAATTTTAGGACACATATTTTGCACCCTTTGCTGATGGTCCATGCACAAAAATAAGGAGGAGGCACCCAAGAATTGGGTGCCCCTTATCTTGTCATGTTTGGATAAGCTTGACTAGGTATTTGACCTAGACAAGGACTCTATCATATCTCTCTCTATAAAATGAGTTTCTTCATAAAATTTTTGGTGAAGATGGAGATTTGAGAGACCTTTGGGCATCCAAAAATTAGAGAGAAAGACCTTTGGGTCGTGGAGATATAATAGACATAAAATAGGGTGTCTAGGAGATAATAAAGAGAAGAAGAAGAGGGTCTTCTTCTAGGGTTGTTGGTTTCATCTCTTTCGTTCCTCCATCTTGAGTTTTCTGAGAGTATCTCAGATCTAAAACTCCTCCTCCTACTTTTCATCTTTGGAAGAGTCCAAATCAAGAAGAAGAAGGCACCTGATCAACCATCGAAGAAGGATCAGCGCAGTACTAGCATACTGTGCTGATTTCCTGAAGCAGGACTTCTGATCGAGATTCGTGGGCTCGTGTGGATGACTCCTAGAGACTGGATGTGTGTGTAGTTTATAACATCATCCTCAAGCCCAGATCAGTAAGGTTAGAATATCTAACTTGCAAGGTAATACATCTCATCTATTGTTTAATACATACATTAAATGTAGTATAGAAACATGTTGATATGATCAACATGTAGTTCATACTCTATATATTTTAATTTTTAATTTAATACTATGTAATAATCATGTAATAGAATTTTATATCTAGAGATTCTCTGATTTTAAAAAATAAATTTTGATTTATTTTAGTCTTCCACTGCCTGATCTTGAAAATATTTCAAGATCTAACCCTGAACCCCTAGATCTGGTTCCTATAATTGGTATCAGAGCCTAGATTGTTTATTACATGATTATTTATACATGCTTAGATTATCTCTTAGATTAGATCTAATTTATAATTTAATTATTAAATCTAAAATTAAAATTTTAGATTAATCACGAACTGCAAGGTTGTCCTGCTGTAAGGTTTACCCCTTACAGTGCAAAGGTTGTCCTAGTTCGTGTAAATCTATCTTTAATCATAAATTTGTTAGATATGATCTAGATTAAATTTATAATTTATTAGATTTAAAAGATATTTAAATCTAAAATAAAATCTCTTTGTTAATAATTTTTATGCAAAGAAATTATTTAAAGTTAAAATTATTTCAATTACATGAACCTGTTTAGATTAGATCTAAAGTAGTTTCATGTTTATTTTATTTTCATCTTGATTATGAATCAAACATGCAATATGGTTGGTAAAATTATATTATAAAATTATTTTATAAATATGAAAATTATTTTTGAAAAGCTGAACCCAACCCTCAGCCCAAAACTTAATTAAGAATTAAGAAGTTGTTTGATTAGGTTCTAGGATTGTTAATTGAAGAACCTAAGACACAAACCATAACACATTGGGTTAATGGGTTAGTGAGAATTAGGTCCATTAATTGGGTTAGACCTATGGTTAGATTAAAGATGGACTTAATTAGAGAATTGACTAAATCTAATCAATTATTGTCTTAGATTAGGTCAAGGATTCTCTAGATCAATTACAATAGTTATAGTTGGTCAAGTCTATGTCTTTAACGAGAACCAAATGGACTTGATTCTTGGCTAAGTGGTCTAGCATGAACTGTTAGATTGATCTAATTAAAACTAATTAAACCAGTTGGTATCTAAGATAAACCAGATCGGTGGTTTTTAATTGGGAGCCCACTTACCTGGCTATTTTTTATGGTGTCTAAGGAAAGCTTTAGCTGACCCTCCCACTGATCGAACTTATCTGACCTCTTGGTGAAATTATGTTTTGATCGGATCACTTGACTATTCGAGCTGACCATGTCAGCTAGGTAAATCAATGTGACTGATTTAGGTGCTCCTAGACCAGCCCTTTTAATGGTCTCCCTTAAGCTGACTTGGTGAAGCCAGTGGGAGAATCATGATAAGCTGGTTCATCTAACCTCATCCTCTAAATCATTTAAATCTTCTAAAATTATAGATCTTTAAAATGATAAAGTTATGGAGATAACTGAGTCATAGCCTTCCATTAAGGTGTTTGATAATGAGTCCATTAACTCAATAATCATTGCAGACCCAAAGGCTTGATGCTTGTTGACTAATAGAATTATCACTCATCATATGATGACTTGAAAGTATCTCTCTAATGGTGGTTAGGTGAGCCAACCAAAGTTGGACTTAATCATTCATTGGTTAGATGCACCAAGTATGGTCATGTTAATGGTTGGACTTAACCAGATCCTTACAGTAGAGGCCAAAGCCTACTGATTAGGTTTCTAGGGCAAAATTAAAATTACTAAAATTATTTAGAGAAATAATTGGTTATGAACCTACTCTTAGATGTACATGGGTTGGCCAACCAAAGTTGGGCTTGTGTGCTATCTAAGTGGATTCTAGTACCCACTAAGGAATTAGGATAATTCCTCGAATTGGAGGTAGAGACTACCAATTCGAATAAAATAGTGAGAGAAACCTTTTGATTAAAGTCCAAATCTTTAAGTTTAATGAATCAATTACTAATTAGATTTTATTTTTCTTTATGCAGATATGGCCACTTCCCTATCGCTCCGATCATTATTGGACAATGACAAGTTGGTGGGATCCAACTTCGTAGCTAGTACTGAAAGTTGAAGATAGTCCTGAAGTATGAACGGATCCTATATGTGATAATGGATCCTGCACCTAAAGAGCCAGCTGCCAATGCACGTGGAACAGTCAGAGACATTACCAGAAATGGCTTAGTGACCGGACCACGGTGATATAGGTATAAGTATCCCTTAGACCTGAGAGTGCTTTGGTACTAGACTAACTGAATTTCTAATTCAGTGATGGAAGACATCTGGGTAGAGTCAAGTACTTGCTAAGTCAGAGTGTGATCGAGATGGGATTGACCACTCCTAGAGTTAGAGAAGAATGAGTTACTGTATTTCAATTTAGCAAAATCTTAATCAGGATAATCCATAAGATGGATTTGATATTTTAAAATACAACATGGACAACCTGATCAGAGTTGACAGTTGAACTCTGAGGTATCCTATGATCATTTTGGTCAAGAGGATGAATTATATGAAAATTATATCCGCATGGGTTCTAAGGATGTTGTTCTACACATTCGACCTATCCGATCGTCGGGTATCATTGCTAGATGGTCACTTTGATTGGTACAAAAATTTATTTCTATGCTACTGGCTTAGATTCGAACCTATGAGGTCACACACATTAGAGTTCATGATCCGATCGGATGGTTGATCAACGATTAAGAATCATTCTAGGGTTAAATGATCAATACGATTGATATTTAATCTAGTACAAGCGTTGCAGAAGGATCGATTAGCAATTTGATTGCTAATTGGCTTAATTTGATGAAGCCAATGAGCTGAGATTAAGTCTAATTGAATATAATTTAATTAGATTTAGTTTGGGCTTGATTGGATCAAGTCCAATTGATTTATTGGATAAGCCAAGTGCAAGAAAAAACTAGTCCTAGTTCAATTAGGACTTGGGTCAATCTAATTTTTAATTTGATTAGAAAATTAAATCTAATTTAAATCTAATTTAATCTAATTAAATTAGATTCTTAATTAGGTTAAGATCTATTTTAATTGGGTTGATCTAATTTTGGTTTGATTTGGTTTGAGAAATCAAATTAAAACAAGTCATAAGATAGAATCCTAGTAAGACTAGGATTCCACCTTGCGCCACATAAGCCCCCCCCACACCCTCTCTCTTATTTCAAACCAATCCCCTCTTATTTTGTGCGACAAAAGCCCTCTATTAGGTCCCTCCCATGTCCAAAAAGTTTCTTCTCTTCTTTCATACATGGAAAGTGGTTGTGGATCAAATCAAAGTAGGAATATGTTTGGATTTCAAATTCTATGAGATAGAATTCTAGAAATTCAAAAGTCTTTTCTTTTTACACCAAATTTATCTAGATTTTTTTCAAAATTTTTATGACTTTTAGGGCACATATTGTGCACCCTTTTCTAGTAGTCCATGCACAAAAATAATGAGGCACCCAAGATTTAGGCGCCCCTTATCTTGCCATGTTTGGATAAGCCTTGAATAGGTATTTGACCTAGACAAGGACTCTATCATATCTCTCTCTATAAAATGAGTTTCTTCATGGTCGTGGAGATATAATAAACACAAACAGAATGTCTAGGAGAGAATAAAGAGAAGAAGAAGAGGGTCTTCTTCTAGGGTTGTTAGTTTCATCTCTTCTCTTCCTCCATCTTGAGTTTTCTGAGAGTGCCTCAGATCTGAAACTCCTCTTCCTACTTCTCATCTTTGGAAGAGTCCAAATCAAGAAGAAAGAGGCACCTGATCAACCATTGAAGAAGGATCAACGCAGTACTAGCATACTGTGCTGATTTCCTAAAGCAGGACTTCTGGTCGAGATTCGTGGGCTCGTGTGGATGACTCCTAGAGATCGGATGCGTGTGCGGTTTGCAACATCATCCTCAAGTCCGGATCAGTAAGGTTAGAATGTCTAACTTGCAAGGTAATAGATCTGATCTATTGTTTAATACATACATTAGATGTAATATAGAAACATGTTGATATGATCAACATGTAGTTCATGCTCTATATATTTTAATTTTTGATTTAATGCTATGTAATAATCATGTAATAGGATCTTAGATCTAGGAATTCTCTGATTTTAGAAAATAAATTTTGATTTATTTCAATCTTCTGCTGCCTGATCTTGAAAAAGTTTTAAGATCTAATCCTGAAACTCTAGATCTGGTTCCTATATCTACAAGTCAAGACTGATGTCTAGCAATATATCATGACTATCCAGAAAATATAAAATTTGATGAAAATACCAAATATATCTTTCAATGATAAGGTACCATACAATTCAATCTTTCGATCATTCCTGCATCCCGAATATGTTCATGAGTATGAAATTATGTCAAACTCAAACATATATTCATATCGATTCTCTATTAACTAATGATAACTCTGATGATGAAGTATTAGATACTCTTTCTAATCTCTTTCCTACTTTTGGCCAAAAATTTTTTTTTTAGTTATCCAGAGATGAGAATTCACGGGATGTGATCTCCTTTTACGAGGAGTAATCGATTCCATATTGACCTACTTATAACCTTCATACATACTCCACCATATCCAAAACATCCCGTATATGTCTTAATGCCAAGCTTAGGTATGAACCAAAATATGAGTTTATGTGCACAAGATTCCATGATGATCTCAAGTCTGAGAATCATATGCACAACTCCCACTAAGAGAACCATCTTTGACATGTAAGTAAGGCTTCCATAAGATGTTTCCTATTGTCGAGTCAATTTCATGGACTCATATCCAAATGAGCACCCACATCTTTGTATTAATGTCTGATACACAAGTGGCTAATGAGATCCACCACCCTCTCTGTCAAGCATGTTGGAGTTTTATGGTTTCATGCATGCATGTTTTACAAAAAAAGTATGTAGCAGAATTTTAAAATTTTTCAGATTAAATCTAATTTAATCTAAGCATACATTAGATCATATCTTCAAACCATAATCAGAATCATCATATGTGAGATAAAATTCAGATACAGAAATCAAATAGAAAAAAATAAATATAAAACATATCTGGACATGGATCAATTTTCAACACGAACAGATGATCATGGATGCTTTCAAAGATCCTTTATAGCCGCACAAGCATCCGATCTCTACGGGTATCCACACGAGACTCTAATCTGATCAGAAGCTTTTTGATCTCACCAGAATGCTAGTTCTCTTGTAGAGATCGCATCTTGATGGTTGAAAATCTTCTTTTCTTCTAAGACACTCTTAGAGAATAAGAAGATGTAGAAGGATCTTGATCTCTACATTAGAGATCATGAGAAGAACCCTTTCTTCTTTTTTCTTACTAAAATCCATGCACCAAATCTCTACAATAGAGATGTAGAAATTTTATCCAACTTTTGGACAAAGAGAGGAGGAGATATCCATGTCTAAACATAGACACAAGGGAGAGAAGGTGATGTCCAAACAACCAACAATTGGTTGTTGCAAGAAAGAAAGGATTAAAACAAACTTACCTCACGCCACCCCTCTTCACGCTGTCCCTCCTTTCTCCCAAGTTTTTCATGCACACAAGGGCCTCCTTTTGGGCATCAAACCTGATCTCTATACTCTCTTCCAACATCCCATAAGGTAGGTTTAAATAGATGAAGATAGGAGACCTAGTTTGGATAGGAATCAAGAGTCCTTGTAACCTTGGACTCTCCTAATTTTGTGCCGCCCAACAACAAGATTTCACACCGGCTATTACACATGAATAAGGGAGGAAATCTTTCTTTCTTACACGCACAAAAGGAGAGAAAAAGAGGCATCATATCTGGTTCAACGTGAAAGTGGGCGTGGGGTGTTTTGGCGCATGGAAGGGAAGAATTTCAAGATCTTGGTACTTTTTATTAAATTGCTATTTAAAATCTAATTCAAACATCAATTAATTCTAATCATATTAGGATCAAATTAGACTCAAATAAATTAAAATCTAACTCTAATTTGGAGTCCAATTAATTTAGATTAGATATCTCCTAATTGGAGGAGGAGTCTTAGTCTTATTGGACTCTTTCTTGGTATTTGAGTCAAACTCAATTTTAATCCTAATCCTATTAGAATTTGGTGCAACATGAAAATGAAGATTCTTAGTCCAATTAGGAATACATACATTCTAGTCTAATTAAGAATTGGATCAAATTCAAATCTTAATTCAACTGAAACTAATCATCCAATCTTTTTGGGGTTATCCTATAACCCCATAGGGTTGATCAAATCAAATCTAAAATAAGTTAAATTAAATCCAATCAAATTGAACTTGATATAAATTCTAATACTCAATTAAATTGAGCTAATTAGCAATCTTATTGCTAATTAATCCTCCTATAACTCACTAACTCTTTAGCGAGTTACATAATACAACATTTTCATAAGATCAATTATCAATCAAATTGATAATCAAATCTTTTTTATGATTCATAATTATAATTCAACCATCTAATCAGTTAAAAGCTTCTTTTGTGTATGACCCTATAGGTTCTATTCTGTTTGGTAGTGAGATATATTGTGATCTCTATCACAATATCATTGAAACACTTTTCAATAGATTAGAACAATTCTAACTCGATCCACCAAGAATCATTGATCATTAAGATGATCTTTGTGAGTCTCACAATCCATCAGTGATACCTAGCAGTATGTAGTGGCAACCTAGTAGAATAAAATATGAATCTCTAGGTGCAGTTAGTGCATATTACAGTCTCTCTATCGTGAGTCCCGACCAGATGGCAGGTCATGGATGAATCGTCAAACCTCAACATCGGTCATATGATAGATTCAATCAGCTCGAGTCCATATGTGACTCTATGAAAACTCTTTTCTATCAATCACAATGCTATGGTCATAGACTTAAGGACTCAGCCTCTTAAATCTCATAGGACTACTCTCTTCTGCTAGGATCGATAGATCCTATCTTGATGCACACTCCACTCCTACAGTGGATCAACTGTCGCCAACATCCACTACAAGGGCTCTTTGAGACCCATGTTGATATGTCAGTCAAACTTCAGCAGCCTCACTGAGAGCAATAGTGTCATCTCAGGTCAAAGGATTAGTCATGCAACTGCAATATCGAGAAAGTCACTAACGAGTGAGCAGACATCCATATGACTTCTCGTGTTGGTCACGCTCAGTGCTAGTTATTCTCTAATAACCACCTGCACTCTCACTTCAGTATCTCTACACTGCAGACTCGAGATCCATCTATCGAAAGAAGCGATCCGTGCACTGATCTATCCAGATCAATCACCATCCCCATAATTTTCTCTGACCAGGAGTAATTTAGAAATCAACCATTAATGACACATGCCTCAAATTCTCAACTCTTTGAGAATATGTGTCATCATCTTATTAATCCCTTGGATGATTCATGAACACATAAATATGAATGGTAATATAACTGCCTAATAAGTACAAAATCATATCCTAGAGATATAAAATGTGTCAGCCAAGATTGACTTCTAGGGCATACATCCAACAATCTCTTACTTGCACTAAAGCCAATCTGCCATGTACCAAGCCCTATCTTCACAAGACAAGCTTTTAGTCTTAGGCTGGCTAACTGACTTACCAGTGGGTCATCTACATCACATTGAAATTTGCTCTCTACACCTCTATATATTTCTACTTGAGTAGTCGTGTGTTCTGTTGTTCTATGTGCTTGGATATCTGGTGAGACTTAGGCTCCTTAGCAAGGGCTATGGTGCCATTGTCTTTGCAGTATATGTTGAGAAATGTGTCTCAAAAGTCAATCATCAATCTATTGATGGTTGAGCAACCTTGTATTGTAATTGATTTGTTAATAAATAAAATATATTTTTGATATTTTCATCACAAGTTTTCATCTTCTAATGAACTTCATTGTTATGATGAAGTCCTTAGGATATTTAGGCTCGATAAAGAGAGGATTTATCGATTAGTCTTTAAAACTGTTCATGACTAAATGATAGGCTGTTAATAAAGACGACAGCTTCTATCGAGCATAGATCGCTGTAGACCATATGGGTTGGTTGTCTTCTTAACCAAAGAGTATGGAGACACTGGTATGATATATAGGTGAGATATAAGGGTACATCGTCATTGAACGTGACCAACTTCAAAGCATTCTGCTATCGAGAATGTCTCTGATGGGATATAGGTATAAGTGTCCCTTAGACCTGAGATCACCTCAGTGACTTGCAAGTAACTCACTGTACTTTGATACTGGACTAACTGAATTTTTAATTCAGTGATGGAAGGTTTTTAGGCACATCAAGTACTTACGAAGTCGGAGTATGATCAAGATGGGATTGACCACTCCAAGAGTTGGAGAAGATGAGTCACTGTATTTCAATTTAGCAAAATCTTGACCAAGATAATCTATCAGATGGATTTGATATTTTAAAATACAATATGGATAATCTGATCAGAGTTAATAGTTGAACTCTGAGGTATCCTATGATCATTTTGGTCAATGGGATGAATTATATGAAAACTATATCCGCATGGGTTCTAAGGATGTTGTTCTATACATTCGACCTATCCGGTCGTCGGGTACCATTGCCAGATGGTCTCTTCGACTGATACAAAAATTTATTTCTATGCTATCGACTAAGGTTCAGATCTATAAAGTTACATACATTAGAGTTTATGATTCGATCGGATAGTTGATCAATGATTAAGAATCATTCTAGGGTTAAACGATCAATACGATTGACATTTAACCTAGTGCAAGTGTTGCTGAAAGATCGATTAGCAATTTGATTGCTAATTAGCTTAATTTGATTAAGCCAATCAGCTGAGATTAAGTCTAATTGAATATGATTTAATTATATTTAGTTTGGACTTGATTGGATCAAGTCCAATTAGTTTATTGGATAAGCCAAGTGCAAGAAAAAACTAGTCCTAGTTCAAATAGGACTTGGGTCAACCTAATTTTTAATTTGATTAGAAAATTAAATCAATTTAAATCTAATTTAATCTAATTAAATTAGATACTTAATTGAGTTAAGACCTATTTTAATTAGGTTGATTTATTTTGATTTGATTTAGTTTGAGAAATCAAATTTGAACAAATTATAGATTAAATCCTAGTAAGACTAGGATTCCACCTTGCACCACCTTAGCCCCCCATGCCCACTCTCTCTTATCCCACACCCACTCTCTCTTATTTTGTGTGACAAAACCCTCTCTCCCAGATCTTCATGCACACCTAAAATTTTTCTCTCTTTCTCTCTTACATGAAATTGGTTGTGGATCAAGTCAAAGTAGAAATTAATTTGGATTTCGAATTCTATGAGATAGAATTTTAGGAAACCAAAACTCTTTCCTTATGGCACTGATTTTATCCAAATTTTTTTTGAGATTTTTATGGATTTTATGTCACATAATATGTTCCATTGGTGGTGGTCCATGGTAGAAAAAGAAGGAGGGGACGCCCAAGAGTTGGGTGCCCCTTGTCTTGCCTTGTTTGGATAATCCTTGATTAGGTATTTGACCTAGATAAGGACTCTTCATATCTCTCTATTTAAAATAAATTTCTTTATGAAATTTTTGTGGAACATATATCATTGAGAGACCTTTAGGGTGTCCAAAAATCAAGGAGAAAGAGTCTTGGGGTGTGGAGATCTAATAGACACAAAACTAGGTGTCTGGGTTAGAGCAAAGAGAAGAAGAAGAGGGTCTTCTTCTAGAGTTGCTGGGTTCATCTCTTCCCTTCCTCCATCTATAAGTTTTCTGAGAGTGTCTTATCTAAAACTCTTTCTCCTACTTTTCATCTTTGGAAGAGTCTAAATCAAGAAGAAGAGGTATCGATCGACGATTGAAGATAGATCAGCGCAGTACTAGCATACTATGCTGATTTTCTGGACCAGGACTTCTGATCGTGATTCGTGGACGCATGTGGATGACTCCTAGAGGTCGGATGCATGTGTGGCTTACAACATCATCCTCAAGTCCAGATCAGTAAAGTTAGAACATCTAACTTGTAAGGTAATAGATCTAATCTATTATATTTTACATACATTAGATATAGTATAGAAATATGTTGATATGATCAACATGTAGTTCTTGCTCTTTATATTTTAATTTTTGATTTAATTTTATATAATAATTATGTAATAAAATCTTAGATCTAGGATTCTTAAATTTTATAAGATAAATTTTGATTTATTTTAGTCATCCGCTGCCTGATCTTGAAAAAATTTCAAGATCTAATCCTGAAACCCTAAATCTGGTTTCTTCAATTGGTATCAGAGCCTAGGTTGTTTATTACATGATTATTTATACATGCTTAGATTATTTTTTAGATTAGATCTAATTTATAATCTAATTATTAAATGTAAAATTAAAATTTTTAGATCAATCACAAACTGTAGGTTGTCCTGCTGTAAGGTTTATCCCTTACAGTGCAAAGTTGTTCTAGTTCATGTAGATCTATCTTTAATCATAAATTTGTTAGATGTGATCTAGATTAAATTTATAATTTATTAGATTTAAAAGATATTTAAATTTAAAATAAAATCTCTTTGTTAATAATTCTCACACAAATAACCATCATATATTTGTCTGGAAAATTTGCGCAGTTTAAAGTTGAAATTATTTCAATTACATGAACCTATTTAGATTAGATCTAAAGTAGTTTCATACTTATTTCACTTGTATTTTGATTATGAATCAAACATACAACTTGGTTGATAGAACAATGTTATAAAAATATTTTATAAATATAAAAATTATTTTCGAAAAGCCGAACCCCAACCCTCAGTCCAAAACTTAATTGAGAATTAAGAAGTTGTTTGATTAGGTTCTAGGATTGTAAATTGAAGAACCTAAGACACAAACCATAATACATTGGGTTAATGGATAAGTAAGAATTAGGTCCATTAATTGGGTCAGACCAAAGGTTAGGTTAAAGATGGACTCAATTAGAGAATTGACTAAATCTAATCAATTGTTGTCTTAGATTAAGTCAAGGATTCTCTAGATCAATTACAATAGTTGTAGTTGATCAAGTCCATGTCTTTAACGAGAACCAAATGGACTTGATTCTTGACTAAGCGATCTAGCACGAACTGTTAGGTTGATCTAATCAAAACTAATTAAACCAATTGGTGCCTAAGGTAAACCAGACCGGTGGTTTTTAATTGACAGCCCGCTTACCTGGCCATTTCTGATGGTGTCTAAGGCAAGCTTTGGCAGATCCTCCCACCAATCAAACTTACCTGGCCTCTTGGTGAAATTATGTTTTGATCAGATCACTTGACTATTCGAGCTGACCCATGTCAGCTAGGTAAATCAGTGTGACTGATTTAGGTGCTCCTAGACCAGCCCTTTTGATAATCTCCCTTAAGCTGACTTGATGAAGCCAGTGGGAGGATCATGATAAGCTAGTTCATCTGACCTCCTCCTTTAAATCAATTAAATCCTCTAAAATTATTAGGTACCTAAAATGAAATAGTTATAGTGATTACTAGATCATAGCCTCCAATTAAGTGGATGATAATGGATCCATCAGTTGGATAATCATTGGAGGCCCAAAGGCCTGGTGCTTATCGACTGATGGAATTATCATTCATAATATGATTTCTTGACTGTATCTTTCTAAATGGTGGTTAGGTTAGCCAACCAAAGTTGGGCCTAATCATTCATTGGCTAGATGGGCCAAGTATGGTCATGTTAATGATTGGACCTAACCAGATCTTTTCAGTGGAGGCCAAAGCCTACTGATTAGGGACTAGGGCAAAATTAAAATTACTAAAAATTGTTTAGAGAAATAATTGGTTATGAACCTATCCTTAGATGTACATGGGTTGGCCAACCAAAGTTGGACTTGTATGCAGTCTAAGTGGATTCTAGTACCCACTAAGAATTAGGATAATTCCTCGAATTGGTGGTAGAGGCTACCAATGCAAATAAAATAGTGAGAGAAACTTTTTGATTAAAGTCCAAATCTTTAGGTTTAATGAATCAATTACTAATTAGGTTATGGTTTTTCTTTGTGCAGATATGGCCACTTTCCTATTGCTTCGATTATTGTTGGACAATGATAAGTTGGTGGGACCCAACTTCGGTAGCTAGTACAGAAAGTTGAAGATAGTCCTGGAGCATGTGAAGTGAATTTTAGTGCAGGGGTAAAATGATAATTTTAATTTTTTTTTAAAATTACTATTTTACAGTAAAATTATTAATTAATCTAATTAATTAACATGTATAAACCCTACACAAGGATCTAAATATGATATATATATAGCATGCATTTAAATTTGAAATTCAAACTACCACAGTAAATATTTTACTGTTATGTGTTCAGAACACATTACCTTTGTGCGGGTAGTCGATCATCATAATCTGATCACCGTCGGAAGGATTTGATTATCGCAATGCAGCCACACAGTGTGACTGACCTCTGCGGATCATCCACATGAAGCTCCCGATCTGATCGGCTCCTCACGAATGCTAGTTCGTGACGGAATTCTTTCGACGGCCGATGTTGATCGAACTCCTTCGATCTTGATCTGTCGACTCTTTGGATGCTCTGGATCACTAGTAGATGTACTTGAGAGGTTGATGTAGCTCTTTCTAAAGTTTCGTGGGCTCACGACACTCGTAGCTCACCTTCTCACTTCCCGAACCCTAGGCTGAAACCCTAGGGTACTCACCAAAGAAACTTGCGCCCACTCTATTTCTTTCTTTTCTCTCCTTTTCTTTTCTTTTCTCATGCAGAAAAGCTTTCTCACATCACCCTTCTCTCTAGGATCAGATTAGCGCATGCCTTATCTTCTCTTCCTTTTAAAAATAGTGCAAAATATATTTTTGCAACGTTTTCTCCGCATGAGAGGATAAAGATAAGTGGTTGCTCATTTGAATTCAAATCGAATTTGAATTCAAATGCCAACCAACTCATGTTTATCCACTCTTGGCATGAGAAGAGAGGGGCGTGGGCTACTTTGTGCATGGATAATTTTCACGAGAAACCTTTTCTCGTGTGGAAGAAGTGGCGCACAAAATAAAGGGGTGGCGCATGGAGTTGGTTGCCCATTCAAATTCAAACTTCATTTGAATTTGAATGGCCAACCAATCATCTTTATCCATCCAAATGGTGCACAAATGGAGGGGTGTGGAAGGCTTCTGCATGGGAGAAAATTCACAAAAAGTTGTTTCTTGTGAATTCATATGGGCGCAGATAAGTGAGGTGGCGCAGGGAGAGAATTCAAAAGGTGGTTTCAACCTAATTATGCCAACCTAATCAAAATAGGTTAGACACAATTAGACTAAGTTAAACCTAACTTAATTATGCTTAATTAGGCTCAATAAAATCCTAATCAAATCAGAAATTGACTAAGCCCAACCCCTGATCAGATCAAGAACCAAACCACCTTGGCGATTAGGTCAATACTTAACCTAATCGGGTCAAACCCAACTGAATCCAATTCAATTGAACTTGATCCAAAAATAATTACTCAATTAAATTGAGTTAATTAGTGATCAAATTACTAATTAAACCTCTCATAAATATTGAGTCCAAATCTGATGGACAATCGAGCATCAGAGTCCATCGATATAAAATCCTGATCAAAAAAGTCCAAACCAGTGGGACTCTTGATTCCGGTATCCAAAATGTGTGGAACTCGTGATTAGAGAATTTTGATTCTTGATCACAGAGTTTCAGACACATAAGACTCAAAGTCATGAGTATTAGGACTCTTCATCAGCCATCAGATCAGATAGGAACCTCTAATGTGTGTGATCCCACAGGTTCGAACCTAAGTCGGTAGCACAGGAACCAATTTCTGTACTAATCGAAGTGACCATCTAGCAATGATACCGATATCTAGATAGATCAAATAGTCGCAATCACAACATTCAGAACCTATGTGAATATGGTTACTATATAATTCATCCCTTTTGACCCCTGTGTTTAGGATGACTCAAGGTTAAACTATCAATCCTGATTAGATCATCCGAATCATGCTCAACTCAAACAGTCCTATGACTCCTCACTAGGACTACCCTGACCAAGATTTTGCTAAATTGAAACACGATTGTACACAGCTCATGAACTAGAGTGGTCAATCCCATCTTAACACACGCACAAACAAGTCAAGTACTTGACTACACCCAGCATCCTTCCGTCACTGAATTAGAAATTCAGGTAGTCCAGTGCCTAAGTGCAGTGAGTTGCTTGCAAGTCACCATGGCGGTCTCAGGTTGAAGGAACAGTTATACCCATATCCCATCGGAGCAAATCTTGACAGCAGAAAAAGCTTCAGAGTCGGTCACGTTCAGTGCAGATATATCCTTACATCTCACCTGTATGCCATACCAGTGTCTCTACACTCTTTGGTTAAGAGGAAAACCAACCCATATGGCACACAATGACCTATACTTGATAAACATTGTTGTCCTTGATAACAACATATCATTTGGTCGCGAACAGGTTTAAGGACTAAACCACAAATCCTCTTTTGTCGAGTCTAAATAGTCCTAATGACTTCACCACAACACAGGAGTACATTAGAAGATGAAATAATTTGTGATGAAAAATATCAAAATAATTTTTATTTATTTATAATTCATATACTAATACAAGAAAGAGTACAACCGTCAATAGGCTGACGATTGATTTTGGGACACTATTCTCAATAATCTCCCACTTGGCCTAAAGCCAATCGGTGCAGTATCTAATACCCATCTTCGACTTGAAGTAGTCGAACTCCTTCATCGTAATGACTTTAGTGAATGGGTCAGCCAAGTTCTCCTTTCCATCGATCTTTTGAAGGTCGACGTCACCTCGATCCATGATTTTTTGGATGAGATGGTAGCGATGCAGAATATGCTTCGTCCGTTGGTGTGCCTTCGGTTCCTTCATCTGAGCAATGGCTCCAGAGCTGTCACAGTAGAGCAGAACTGGACCAACAAGGGAGGGTACTACTTTGAGCTCGATGATGAATTTCCTCAGCCACACCGCTTCTTTGGCAGCATCTGATGCAGCAACACACTCTGCCTCGCAAACTGAATCAGCCACAGTGTGATACTTGAAACTCTTCCAGCAGACAGCCCCACCATTAAGGGTAAAAACAAATCCTGACACCCTCTTGCTGTCATCATGATCAGACTGAAAACTAGAGTCTGTAAACCCTATAAGTCTCAAGTTCGATTCACCATAAACAAGCCACTGGTCCTTAGTATTTCTTAAATACTTCAGGATGGTTTTAACAACCTTCCAGTGATTCTCCCCTGGATCAGATTGGTATCTACTCACTACCCCTAGTGAGTATGCCACATCTGATCGTGTACATGTCATGCATACATGATAGATCCCACTGTCGAAGCATATGAAATTCTATCCATACGCTCTCTCTCTTGAGGTGTTGTCGGACAATCCCTCTTCGAGAGAGAAATTCCATGGCCTATCGGTAGATAGCCTTTCTTGAAATTCTCTATGCTGAACCTCTTCAACATAGTATCAATGTACGTGGACTAAGATAAGCCAAGCAACCTTTTAGATCTATCCTATAGATCCTCATCCCTAGGATGTAGGAAGCTTCTCCCAGATCCTTCATGGAGAACTGTGACGACAGCCAAATCTTTATTCCCTATAATGCAGGGACATCATTCCAATTAAGAGAATGTCATCCACATACAATACAAGAAATACCATTACTGGACCATTAGCCCACTTATAAATGCAGGGCTCTTCTCCGTTCTTAACAAAGCCATACATTTTGATCGTCCTATCAAAACGTATCCAACTCCGAGATGCCTGCTTAAGTCCATAAATGGACTTCTATAGCCACACACCTTAGACTCATCTGTGGATGTGAACCCTTTAGGTTGTATCATATACACCTCTTCGTCTAGCTCTCCATTTAGGAAAGCTGTTTTCACATCCATCTGTCAGATTTCATAGTCTAGATGAGCAGCTATCGCAAGCATAATCCAAATGGATTTGAGCATTGCCACAGGAGAAAATATCTCGTCATAGTCTATACCATAACGTTGACGATATCCCTTGGCAATCAGATGGGCTTTATAGGTCTCCACCTTTCCGTCTGCGCCCCTCTTCCTCTTGAAGACCCACTTACATCCTATGGGTTTTACTCCTTCGGGTGGGTCAACCAATATCCACACATTGTTGACCTTCATGGACTCCATTTTGGATTTCATAGCCTCTAGCCATTTCTCAGAGTCAGGTCTCTGTATTGCATCCATGTAGATGATCGGATCCTCATCATTTTCACCAAGTTCGACAGGATCGCCATCCCAGACCAAGAAACCATAGTATCTATTCGGTTGACGTGGTACTCTACCAAACCGCCTTAAGGGTGCTAGAACAATAGGCTCCGGATTTGATCTAACCAAATCCGGTTCAAGTTCAGCAACTTGTGTCAATTTTTCCACCTGCTGAACTTCCTCAAGTTTGACCTTAAAGGCAACAGTCCCTTCACCAAGGAACTCTTTTTCCAAAAAGATTGCCTTAAGACTGACAAACACCTTTTACTCATCAGCTAGGTAGAAATAATATCCTTTGGTCTCTTTTGGGTACTCTATGAAATAACACTTGTCAGACCTAGGTCCAAGCTTGTCCGTAATTAAATATTTAACATAAGCCAGACACCCCCAAACCCTGATGCGAGAGTACTAGCTTACGTGCTATCCATATCTCATATAGCATTTTGGTTACAAATTACTCGGAACCCTATTTAGAAGGTAACAAACCGATTCGAGTGCATATCCTCAGAGGGAGATTGGCAACCAGCAAATTCAATCATGGATCGAATCATGTCCAACAAGGTCTGATTCCTCCTTTCAGACACACCATTATGCTGTGGTGTTCCAGGAGGAATCCACTGAGAGAGAATCCCATTCTCCCCAAGATATGTCAAAAACTCATTGGAAAGTATTCACCTCCTCGATCAGATCGAAGAGTTTTAATACACTTCTCAGTTTATTTTTCTACCTCATTTCGAAATAGTTTGAACATTTCAAACGACTCCGATTTATGCTTCATTAAGTAGACATACCCATACCTCGATAGGTCATCAGTGAAGGTTATGAAGTAGAAATATCCACCTTTTCACTTGAGCTCATGGGTCCACATACATCAGAATGTACCAGACCCAAGAGTTTATTGGCTCGCTCACCTTTTCCAGTAAAAGGTGATTTGGTCATCTTTCCAAGAAGACAAGACTCACAGATTGGAAGTGATTCACAATCACCAACTTCAAGAATTCCTTCTTGAGCCAACCTATTTATCCTGTTCTTATTGATATGACCTAGCCTACAGTGCCAAAGATAGACTTCTGACACATTATCTATTCTAGGATGTTTATCGGAGGTTTGAACCACATTAACAGGCTATGATAGTAAGTAAATTCTATTATTTAGTTATCCAACAAACATTGTAATACCATTCAAAATGATATGGTAATTATTTTCTTTTATTAAAAATTCATAACTGTACATGGCCAAACGGCCTACAGAAATAATATTTAATAAAAAGTTTGGACAATAGTGACATTCACTCAGAATTACATTACGAGAGTTGATTACAAGGTTCATGATTCCTAAAGCTAGAACTAAAATTTTGCTTCCATCTCCAACGTTCAGGAACCTCTCGCCTTCATCAAATCTCCTACTGACCTGCAGACCCTGCATTGAATTACATATATGGTAAGGGCTTCCGGTATCCAATATCCGGCAGTAGTATCATAAATGAAAAATTGCAAGGTGTTATCATATAATTACCTTGCTTCTTCTTCGGCCTGTTCGGGTCCAGGGAGGCAATGTATAGAGGACAGTTCCTCTTCCAGTGCTTCTGCTTCTTGCAAAAGAAACACTCCACCTGGCTCTGGTCAGGCTTGCACTTCTTGGTCTGACCCTGTGCAAACGTCCCAGCATGCGGCTGCACCTTCTTGTTCTTCTTCTTGTTGTTGTTCTTTTTCCCTTTCTTAAAGGGTCGACGACCAAAAGAAGATCCTCCCACAATATTCACCGACTCCTTATGGAGCTGGTGGTCCTTCTCAAAGTTCTACAGCAACTCCAATGAGCCGTGGTAGTTCACTGCAGGCTTTGTCATCCGAAAATGAGTAAGGAAGGGGAGGAAGGACTTGGGCAAAGAATTAAGGATCGCATCCTTAGCGAGCTGCTCGTACAAGGGAAAGCCCAATTTACTTAGGTGCTTAATCATTTCGATCATGTACAGTACATGATCGATGACTGAGGCCCCATCCCTCATCCGAGCATTGAAAATGGCACAACTAGTTTTGTGCCTTTCAACGTTGTCAGGCGTGCCAAAGGAGATGTTCAACATTTGAAGCATGTCCTGCAGCTAGGCGTTCTCGAACCTACGACTGAACTCATCATTCATTGCTACCAGCATTATGCACCGAAGGTGGTGCGGTCGTTGAGCCACTTCTGGTAAATGTCTCGGATCATCCCTCTAGCATTCGGGGCTGGCTCCTCAGGTGCCGGATCTATTACTATATAAAGGATCCACTCACGCTCAAGGACGATTTTTAATTTTTGATACCAGCTATCGAAATTAGGTCCCATGAGCTTGTCATTATCTAATAATGACCGGAGCAACAGGGTAGTGGCCATAGCTGCATAAAGAAAAACCAGACCTTTATTAGTACATGAATTTATTAATACTAAAGACTTGGACTTTAGTTTAAAGTTTCTCTCAGTATTTTTATGAACCGGTAGCCTCAACCTCCAATTCGAGGAATTACTTTAATTCCTTAGTGGGTACTAGAATCCACACAGACCACACATGAGTCCAACTTTGGTTGGTCAACCCATGTGCATCTATGGGTAGGTTCATAACCAGTTATTTTTCTAAACAACTTCTAGTAATTAATTTTGCCCCAGAACCTAATCAGTAGGCTTTGGCCTCCACTAAAAAGATCTGGTTAGGTCCAACCATTAAAATGATTTGATTTGGTGAATCAGACCAATAAATGATCAGACCCGACTTTGGCCGACCAATCTGACCACCATCAGAAAGACTCAACCAAATTATCATATTATAAATGATAATTTTATTAGTCAATAAGCACCAGGTCTTTGGGCCTCCAGTGATTATTAAACTAATAGACTCATTATCACTCACTTAATGGGAGGCTATGACTTAGTTATCACTATAACTTAATCATTTTTAGGGACCTAATAATTTTTGAGAATTTTATTAAAGGATAGAAGAGAAGAAATTAACCAGCCAATTTCAATCCTCCCACTGACTTCACCAAGTCAGATTAAAAAAGATTTAATTAAAGCCGGCATTAGGAGCACCTAAATCAGTCACACTGATTTACCTAATGACATGGGTGAGCCCTAATCACCAAGTGATCTAATCAAAACCTAACTCACCAGGTTGGTCAGGTAAGTGAAATCAGTGGTGAGGATATGCCATTAACTCATCAGAGATCAAATCAATGTGAGTAGCTCCTACTTAAAAACTACTGATCAGACTGTCGAACTTACCTTAGAGACCAACCGATTCATTAGTTTTAATTTGATCAACTTAGTAAATAGGGTTCCACCGCGTAGCTATGAATTAAGTCCATCTTGGTCTAATTAAAGACATGGATCCATTCAACTACAACTATTGGAGTTGAGTCTAGAGTGTCCTTGACCTAATCTAATTCAACTTTTGATTAGATTTGATCAATTACTCTAATTTAGTCCATTTCTTTAAGCTAACCTTAGGTCTAACCCAATTATGGACCTAATCCATCTAACCCATTGACCCACAAGTTTATGCAATTGTCTTAGGTCTTAATTCACAATTCTAGACCAACTAGACAACACTTAATTCTTTTAATTAAGTATTTGGGCTGATGGGTCAGGGTTTGAAATTTTGAAAATAATTTTTCAAATTGAAAAGGTTTTATTTTCTATTCACTAAATGTGTTGATCCATTTCACAAACAGATCAGCACATTTCATAAACAGCAATCCTATTGCTAATTACATAACAGAAAATAACTCAATCAAAATAAATCATGAATATTCCTTTAGATCTAATCTAACACATTCATGATAAATTTTACAATTGAACCTTTATAATTAAGTCCTTTCCTGCTTCATCTGTATGGAATATAATTGTAGTGGTACTCCTACCGCCATAGGAGAACCCCATCGAATAGGAGGAAAGGGCCTTTAAATCTTACTTTTCTCCTATGACCGGACGACCATGGCAACCAACCCAATTAGACTACTTACTACTTGGATCAAGTATATCTAAATATACCAATTTTAAAATTTAAATTTTAAATTTTAAATTTCAAATTTTGAATTTTAATTTTAAATTTCAAACAAATTTTAAATTTTAAATTTTGAATTTCAAATTTTGAATTTTAAATTTTGAATTTCAAATTTAAAATTTCAAATAAATTTTAAATTTTAAATTTTGAATTTAAATTTTTTAAATTTTGAATTTTAAATTTTTTAAATTTTGAATTTTAAATTTTAAATTTCAAATTTTAAATTTCAAATTTTGAATTTTAAATTTTTGAATTTTGAATTTCGAACAAATTTCATAATTTAAATTTTAAATTTTGAATTTCAAATTTTAAATTTAAACTTTTAGATTACTGCTTAACCTATGCATGCAAATGTATATCATATTTTAGAACCCGCTCTGATATCATTTGAAGTGAATTTTAGTGCAGGGATAAAACGATAATTTTAAAACTTTTTCAAAATTACTATTTTATAATAAAATTATTAATTAATCTAATTAATTAACATGTATAAACCCTACACAAGGATCTAAATATGATATATATATATAGCATGCATTTAAATTTGAAATTCAAACTACTACAGTAAATATTTTACTGTAATGTGTTCAGAACACATTACCTTTGTGTGGGTAGTTGATCGTCGTAATCTGATCATCGTTGGGAGGGTCTGATTATCGCAATATAGCCACACAGTATGTCTGACCTCTGTGGATCATCCACACGAAGCTTCCGATCTGATCGGCTCCTCACGAATACTAGTTCATGACGAACCCTTTCGACGGTCGATGTTGATCGAACTCCTTCAATCTTGATCTGTCAACTCTTCGGATGCTCCGAATCATTAGTAGATGTACTTGAGAGGTTGATGTAGGTCTTCTTAAAGTTTGGTAGGGTCACGACACTCGTAGCTCACCTTCTCACTTCTCAAACCCTAGGCTAAAACCCTAGGATACTCACCGAAGAAACTTGCGCCCACTCTGTTTCTTTCTTTTCTCTCCTTTTCTTTTCTTTTCTCATGCAGAAAAGCTTTCTCATGCCACCCTTCTCTCTAGGATCAGATTAGCGCATGCCTTAACTTCTCTTCCTTTTAAAAACAGTGCAAAATATGTTTTTGCAGCATTTTCTCTGTGTGAGAGGATAAAGATAAGTGGTTGCTCATTGAATTCAAATCGAATTTGAATTCAAATGCCAACCAACTCATGTTTATCCACTCTTGGCATGAGAAGAGAGGAGCGTGGGCTACTTTGTGCGTGGATAATTTTCACGAGAAACCTTTTCTCATGTGGAAGAAGTGGCGCACAAAATAAAGGGGTGGCGCATGGAGTTGGTTGCCCATTCAAATTCAAACTTCATTTGAATTTGAATGGCCAACCAATCATCTTTATCTATCCAAATGGTGCACAAATGGAGGGGCGTGGAAGGCTTCTGCATGGGAGAAAATTCATGAGAAGTTGTTTCTCGTGAATTCAAATGGGCGCAGATAAGTGAGGTGGTGCAGGGAGAGAATTCAAAAGGTGGTTTCAACCTAATTGTGCCAACCTAATCAAAATAGGTTAGACACAATTAGATTAAGTTAAACCTAACTTAATTAGGCTTAATTAAGCTTAATAAAATCTTAATCAAATTAGAAATTGACTAAGCCTAACCCCTGATCAGATCAGAGATCAAACCACCTTGGCGATTAGGTCAACACTTAACCTAATCGGGTCAAACCCAACTGAATCCAATTCAATTGGACTTGATCCAAAAATAATTACTCAATAAAATTGAGTTAATTAGTGATCAAATCATTAATTAAATCTCTCATAAATATTGAGTCTAAATCCGATGGGTAATCGGGCATCAGAGTCCATCGATATGAAACTCTGATCAAAAAAGTCCCCAAACCAGTGGGACTCTTGACCCCGATACCCAAAATGTGTGAACTTATGATTAGAGAATCTTATTTCTCGATCATAGAGTTTCAGACACGTAAGACTCAAAGTCCACGAGCATTAGGATTCTTCATCAGCCATCAGATCAGATAGGAACCTCTAATGTGTGACCCCGTAGGTTCGAACCTAAGTCGATAGCACAGAATCAATTCCTGTACTAATCAAAGTGACCATCTAG
>NC_026001.2:51352839-51371603 GCF_000442705.2 Elaeis guineensis | reverse complement strand
AGACTTCAAGGTCGTCCTGTCCCAGGCTAGAAACCCGACGGACGGAATCCCTCAGGGAGCCCCAAGGGGGCAACCCCAGCTCCAAGGATGGGCATCGGACGTAGAAGTACCTCTCCTTCTAGTTGTGGATAGAAAAGAGGGGCACCTTTCAGCAACTTCTTTCTACCGAACTAAGGAGAGAAGTACTACAAGTCCTTTGCCGAGGGATGACGCTTGAAGGTATAGAAATTTCTAAACAAAGAAAGAGTCGGCCGAACTTCAGCTAAACTACAGAGGGAAAAAAATCCTATCAGAAACCTAAAGGAGTTCGGCGCTACAAAAACTAAAGAAATGTTTAAGAAGTGGAAGAGAGCAATAACAAAAGGTGGAAGCGAAAGTCGAAGTCCGGTACGGAAAGCTTCTTGGTATAAACAGAAGCAGTCGGGGGGAGGAGTGCTAGCCCGATCAGTCGGCCCAGGAAGCTCCAGCTCGTACTCTGGAGGAACCCCATACTGAATCCTAATCAGTGAGAGTTCCATCGGAGTCAGAGAGCTGGGGATGGTGTCTGGTACAAAGATCGGATGAGATTCATCTACAAAACTGAGATTTTGGGGGGTTGGAACGGATGAACTCCTAGAACTACTAGAGGAGAAAGTGCTGGAGGATATTTTGAATCGAGTGAAAATCCTAAAAATCTCGAAAAAATTAGAAAAAATAAGAAACGAGACATTCATGAAAAATCGAATAGGTAGAATGTAAAGGAAGAAAAATGGAAGAAGAATAGCAAGAGAAAAAAAAAGGAGGGGAGTTCTGGAACTAACCTAGGCTGGTCCGAAAGATGTAGAGATGCAGAGATGGGGATGACTCGAAGAATGCCTAAGGCCGAAAAGGATGCTGGGGAAGAACGGAACTCTCAGGAAGAAGGAGGGACCAAAGAAACTTCCAGCCAAAGTGAGACCCCCGAAGGAGGGAGGCGGGTTTAAATAGGCGACGAAGTCCGACGAAATAATGATCGCAGATCTTCTCTGGCCGATCTACAACCGCCACGTGTCCCACTCATCATGGCAAGCGGCTGAAAGTGGCCGACAATTGACAGAGCCATTATTGCGTTGTACCTAAAGCAATGCTCCAGCAAAAATCTCAAAAAAATCTTTTCGGATCGTCTCGAATTTGAAAAGGCTCCAGCACCAGCGTGCCAAATGCCAAAATATCTAGAAACAACCGAGTACAGAAATTGAGGGAGGCAACTTCGGCTGTGCAAATTTCTCTGTACTTCCTTCATTCAGAACCCAAACTCGAAAGTAAGGAAACTGGTGTTGGGTATAAAATACACCCAGCCAAAGTTCGCAAAAGGCCGACCCTTCCAGGGCTCTTCCGGCTTTGAACCTTATGTACCGGGCTGCTCCAAACACTTTTCAAGCTTACTATCAGCCGATTTTCTACAGTGATCGACTATTCTCGAAATCTCTTCCAGACTTCTTCGACCATGAACGACTTTACTCCGAACTTCTTTCGGACTTTGTCAATGTCTGAGCTTCTCAATAGCAAGACTTCTACAGTAACCAGACTCCATCCAAGTTTCTATGATGATCGACCGCCTTTCAGACTTCATCCGAGCTCTTACAAGAGCCGGACTCCGTCCGAACTTCTACAACGGACGGGCTCCACCAGTCGGATTTCTATTTCGAACTTCTTTCGGACTTCATCAATGACCGAGCTTCTCCAGCAGTGGGACTTCTACAATAAGAAGTCTCCATCCTAGCTTCCATGACGACTGATCTTCATCCGAGCTTCTACAATAAGCGGACTTCATCCAGACTCCTACAAGAGCCGGACTCCGTCCGAACTTCTACAGCAGAATTGAATCCTGGACTCCTCCAACGTTCGACCTTCCACAGTGTCCTCGAGACTCCTCCAACGGAGAAACCTCCACAACGCCATCCGAACTCCACTATCGGACGACCCCCTATCGGATTCCTCATGAAACTGGACCTCTCTGGTGGACAATCTCCAGACGAGCTTCCACATCAGGCAAATCTCAGACGAATGCTCTGGCAAGTCACGACAATAGCCACTACCCTACTCCACTCTCTGTAACAGATTCTATGTGGCTCTACCACTCTCTGACAAGTCACAATAATAGACACCACTCCACTCTCCATAACAAACTCCACGTGGCCCTGAACGGCCCCCTGATGCCACTACTCTCCGTAACAAACTTCGCGTGGCCCCGAACGGCCCACTACCAGACAGTTACAGACATCACTGTCAATCAGTTATGCTCTTCGTCTATAAAAAGGGACCCCCAGATACGTTCTTCTCTAAGCTCTAAACTCTATCCCAAAACTCTGCTAAAATTTCATTCGAGTGCTCCATTTCTGCTGAGGCAGAGTACTGACTTGAGCATCGAAGGGTCTTGCCAGAGCACCCCCAACTTCGATTTAGACTTTCCTTGCAGGTCTCGATGGCGGATGCGATCCCCTCGACTCCAGCTTCTCTGGCATCGGCAGAATTCTGCACCAACATGCCCCTTAGACATGGCATTCATCTCTCCAAGAAGATGTGTCCTAACACACTTGAGGAGGTCCAGCACATGAGCAGAATCCTTTATGCTTCGATAATAGGAAGCCTCATGTATGCCATTTTATATACATAATCTGATATAGTCCTTGTCGAGAGTGTTATGAGCAGATATCAGGCAAATTCAGGTGAAAAACACTGGATTGCTGTTAAAAATATTCTTAAGTACTTAAGAAGGACTAAGGATTTGTTATTGATTTTTGGTGGAGGATTGGAGCTGAAAGTTGAGAGATACATCGATTTAGACTTCATGACTAATGTCGATGATAGAAAGTCTACATTGGATGTATCTTCTTATGTAATGATCGTGCAGTTAGCTAAAAGAGTTTCAAGCAGTCGATCATTACAGATTCGACTATGAAAGCTAAGTACATCGCCACCATTGAAGCTGTTAAGGAAGCTTTCTGTTTTAAGAAGTTTGTTGTAAAGCTGGATGTGATGCTATCAGATGCCATTGCATTGCGACAACAATGGCACCATAGCCCTCACTAAGAAGCATAGATCTCACCAGAAGTCTAAGCATATAGAAAAGTGGTTTCACATCATATGTGAATACCTTCAGAAGAAGTTCATCAAGGTGCAGAGAGTCAACTCTGTGCAAAACCTGATGGACCCGCTGACCAAGCCTCTCATTCAGCAGAAGATCGAAGCTCATCTTGAGAAGATGGGTCTTAAGTATATGGTAAATTGACTTTAGGTCAAGTGAGAGTTTGTTAGATTGTGCCTTAGAAGCCAATTATTGGCTGACATATTTTGTAATTCTTAGGCTTAATCTTATACTTGTAATATTTTTATTATCAATAAAGAATTTTTTCATTCCAATCATGTTTATGTATCTATGATTTATCCTAAAAATTAACAAAGATAATTTTTGTATATTCTCAAAGTGTTGAGAATTTGAGACATACATTTATTAGCGGTTAGTTTTTAAATGCTCCTGATCAAAAGATCATTATGGAAGATAGTGATCAATTCAATCAGATCGATGCATGGTTCACCTCCCTTATGGGTAGATGAGTCTCGGATCTGCAGTGTAGGAATACTAAGGTGAGGGTGCAGGTAGTTGTTAGAGAACAGCTTGCATTGAGCGTGATCAATACAAAAAATTACTTGGATGTCTACTCACTCGTCAGTGATCTTCTTGATGATATAGTGGTGTGAGTGATCCTTTGACCTGTGATATCATCAGCTATTCGCAGTGAGGCTATAGAGTTTGACTGCATATTTTCTTGATCTCTAGCCATTCGGATCTTTGCTATGTATGTTGACTATTGTAGGTTCAGGTTCACTATTAGGAGTAGGATGCACATAGATGAAATCTATCGACTTTGGTAGAAAAGGAGAAATCCTATATAATTTGTGAGACTAAGTTCAGAAAGTCTTTGCTAAAGCAAGTGTGAATACTAAAAAAGAATTTTCATGGGATTCACAAATGAACTCGAGTCTCGAGCCAATCTAACATATGACTGACGATGGGGTCTGACGAGTTTTCTATAACCTTCGTCAAGTCAGGACTCATGATAGAAGAACTAAATAATATGATAATTGTACCTAGGGGTTCACACTTTCATTCTATTGAGTTGCCACTGCATACTACTAGGTGTCACTGATGGATTGTGGGACTCATCGACATCATCTTGATGATCGTGACCCTTGAAGGGTAGAGCTGGAATTGTTCCAACTCATCAAAAAGAGTTTCGATGATATTGTGATGAAGATCATAATATATCTCACTACCAGATAAAATAAAATCTATGGGGTCATACATTAAGGGATTTAATCTTAAATTAACTAATTAGGCTTATGAAGTTCTAATTGAGTTAGAATTTATTGAAATCCTATTGAGTTTAAGAGAACCATATTGGCACATGGTTAAACCTAATTCTTCTTAGGACTTCGATTGGATCAAGTCCATTGCATTGAACCTAATCTAAATCCATTTAATTTTAGCAGAGCACCTAATTATAAATCCAAAAGGATTAGATTGCGCCAACGAGTTGGCAATTTAGTCTACTCTTTATCTCCTTGATATTTCCTTTTGAAGCAGGGAATTGATGGAAAGAAGAGATGGCAGCCATCCCCCCTTTTTGGAAGGTCCAAGGGGTGCCAACCCCTTGGAATGGTATGAGGAAGAAAGATGGGCCCACCCTCTCTTCTTGGTTTGGCATGGAAGGAGGGAGAGAGAGGGGCCACACACCCCTCTTTTGCATGAAAACCCAAGAAGGGGTGCCAAGGGTTGGCACCCCAACTACCTGCCTCTCTTGATGTGGAGCACCTAGTCAGTCTGCTTATTTTGATTGGGGTGGCCCATCTGCTTACCAAAAGAGATTAAGATCCTACCAATTAAGTTTGATTTTAATAAAAAATAATCAGATTAAAAAGGTAGAAAACCTTATGAGATAACTAGCCTTTTTTAATTGATTGATTCCTAATTTGGATCAAGGAAGGATCTATATAAAGAGATAGTCTCTTAGGATTTCAACTAATTGAATTTTGTGAATTAAAAACTCTTTTTCTCTCTTCTCCATGCCTCATCCTCTCTCTCTTTTCTCTTTCCTACACCCAAGAGTTGGGTGTTCATCTTTCACACGCCAAGAGTAGATAAGGGTCTCTTCTACAGCAAGGAATAAGGAGAAAAGGCTGCTATTCAAGGGTTGAAGTTGCAGTCAAGATCAAATGCTGATCAAGATTCAAAGAGGCAAAGATCGTACTTGAAGAAGAAGAATCTATCATGAGAAGAAGGATTCAAGATTGATCTCGATGGATATCTGTAAAAGCCAAACATGCATGCAGCTCAAGGACCTTCGAATCTGAGATCATCGGAAGTGGTATATTTCTATCCGTGTAAAGGTATTGAGATGTGATCTTATTTTTATTTTTATTTTCAGATTATATGCATATCTTTATTCCAAAGATTGGGTCAGATTAGATGAGATCTAATGTATGTGAGGTTAAAAGGTTTAATCCGATTTGTTTTCGCTGCTCTTGAAAAAGATTTTTGAAATCTATGCATGGAAGAATAATGCCCTATAAGCCAATCACATATGAGATGCGATCGGATATTTTCTATAATTTATCTTTCAAACTCATGTAATTGACATTATTATATAATAAAATAGGCTTTTTGATTTATTGTATGCTACATCTTATTATTGTTTTTAAGATTATAATGAACCCTATAGGTCTAAACAATGATTTTAGGATCATGTTGAGATCACGTCAGTGAGATCTAAATTCTTGATAGCTATGATCTAAAATATTTTTAGTTATTGGTTCATTGAGTTGGAGATCAATGATACCGATAAGACTGGCATGTCCTATGTATGCTTAGTGATGAGAGTGGTTGATCTTATAACCTCTTGTATGACGATACTAATACAAGGATGTGGGTACTCATTAGAGAATGAGTTTACTAAATAAATCTATGAGAGAATATCTGATAGAGTTTTATTTATATAATAACTGATGATTCTCTAGTGAGTGTTGTATAAGTGATCTTTTGACCTGAGATTATCATGGTACCTTGTATACATGAATCCATATTTTAGTTTACTTCCTAACTTGGTTCTTTGATCCTTGTGTGGGGTATTTTGGATGTGGTGAAGTATGCATGGAGGTTATCAGTGATCAATAAGGGACTAGTAACTCCTAATAAAGGGGGCGAACATCCTATGTGATTTTATAGGTTGATGATTCTGGAAGTCTTTGGCCAAAGTAAGATGATAGTTAGAAAGAGATTTCTAATGTATCATCAATTGAATCATTACCTTCTGATTGAGATACTTTTAGATAAGCAATTGGGTTTGACATGAATCCATGCCCACAGCACATCTGCGATATTATTTGACTGAAGGATTGAATTGCATGATAACATACCACTGAAGGATATTTTGATAATTTCTATCAAATTTTATTTCTTTCAGGTAGTCATGATACATTGATAGACATCAATCTTAACTTATGGACTCATTATAATTAAAATAATTTAATTTGAAAATTAATTAGAAAAAATCCTAGTTAATTGGGACTCTTGAGCTTGTTGGAGTGTCATGGTTTCATGCATGCAAAAATTTTCAAAATAAGTATGCAGTAGAAATTTAAAAATTTTAGATTAAATCTAATTTAATCTAAGCATGCATAAGATCAAATCTTAAAACTATAAATAGAATCATCATATATGAGATAGGATTCAGATACAGAAATCAAATAGAAAAAAAATAAAGAATATACCTTGGTACGAATCAATCTTCACCGCGAACTGATGATCATGGATATCTTCTGAAGGTTCCTCGAAGCCACACAAGTATTCGGTCTTTACGGATATCCATATGAGACTTTGATCTGATTAGAAGCTTTTTGATCTTATCGGGTGCTAGCTCCCTTGCAGAGATCGCATCTTAACGGTTGAAAATCTTCTTTTCTCTTAAGATACTCTTAGAGAAGAAGAAGAAATAGGAGGATATTGATCTCTATGCTAAAGATCATGAGAAGAACCCTTTCTTCTCTTTTCTTCTTATAACCCATGCACCAAATCTCTACACTAGAGATGTAAAAATTTTGTCCAACTTTTGGACAAAGAGAAGAGGAGAAACCCATATCCAAACATGGACGAGAGAGAGAGAGATGTCCTAACAACAAACCTTTGATTGTTGTAAGAAAGAAAGGATAAGAACATCCAACTTACCTCATGCCTTGGACCATCATCCCGCGACCTCTCCCTTGCAATTTTCCACGCACATCTTCCCTTTCTTTTGGCATCAAAAATCTGATCTTATCAGGTTCTCAAACCATCCCATAAGGCATGGTTTAAATAGGATAAGAGAAGTTAGATTTTGAGTAGGAGATAAGAGTCCAAATATCTTTGGACTCTTGAAATTTTATGCCACCCACAACTCTATTATTTGTGCCCCATATCACACTAGAGAAAAGAGGATGGTGTGAACTTATTATATGCTAAAATATCTCACATCCTATGAAGAAAAATTGATGCTAATTAAAGTGGGGCGTGGGGCTAATATGTGGCACATAGATCGGAGGAATTTTAATCTCATGGGACTCCTCTTTTAGGTGGCTGATTTAAATCAATTTAAATCCCAACCAATCCTAATCATATTAGAAACTATTAGACCCAAATAGATTAAAAATCAAATCTGATTTGGAATCCAAACTATTTAGATTAGATATCATCAAATTAGAGGAGTCCTAGTCCTTTTGGACTCTCTCTTGGTGCTTGAGTCGAACTCAATTTAATCCTAATCCAATTAAGATTTGATGCACTCATAAAAATAAAAATTTTTAGTCCAAATAGAAACTCAAATATTCTTATTTAGATCCTAGTCTAATTAGAAATTGAGTCAAATCTAAATCCTAATTCAATTAAGAATTATTCTCCCATACAATTTGGTTATCTGATAATCCAATCAGATTTGATCAAATCAAATCTATGTCAAATCAAATTAAATTTAATTTAATTAGACTTGATACAAGTCTTATTGCTCAATCAAATTGAGTCAATTAGCAATCCAATTGTTAATTAATCCTCTTAGAACTTACTAACTCTTTAGCGAGTTACTTAATGCAACTTTTGTATTGGATCAATCATCAATCAAATTGATAATCAAATCCTATCATGATTCATAATCGTAATTCAACAATCTGATTAGTCAAAAAAAAAAATTTATGACCTCATAGGTTCTATTCTGTCTGGTAGTGAGATATATTATGATCCTTATTGTAATATCATTGAAACTCTTTTCAATAGGTTGGAACCGTTCTAACTTTGCCCATCAAAGCTCATCGATCATCAAGATGATGCTCGTGAGTCTCATAATCCATCAGTGATACCTAGCAGTATGTAGTGGCAACCCAGCAGAATAAAAGGTGATGAATCTCTAGGTGCAATTAACGTATGATACAGTCCCTCTATCATGAGTTCCGACCAGATGGCAGGTCATGGATGAATTATGAAACCTCATCATCGGTCATATGATAGATTCAATCAGCTCGAGTCTATATATGATTCTCATGAAAACTCTTTTTCATTAATCACACTGCTATGGTCATAGACTTAAGAACTCAACTTCTTAAATCTCATAGGACTACTTCCTTCTACTAGGATCGACAGATTCCATCTAGGTGTACACCCTACTCCTATAGTGGACCAACTGTCGCCAACATCCACTACAAGGGTTCATTGAGATCTATATTTATATGTAGTCAAACTCCAGCAGCCTCACTGTGAGTAGCTGTAGCACCGCAGGTCAAAGGACCAGTCATACAACAGCAATATCGAGAAAGTCACTAATGAGTGAGCAGACATTCATATAATTTCTCATATTGGTCACGCTTAGTGCTAGTTGTTCTCTAACAACACCTGCACCCTCACTCCAGTGTCACAATATCGTAGACTCGAGACCCATCTGTCCAAAGGAAGTGATCTGCGCACTGATCTATCTAGATCAATCACCATCTCCATAATGATTCTATGACTAAGAGCAATTTAAGAATTAACCATCAATGATACATGTCTCAAATTCTCAACTTTTTGAGAATATGTGTCATCATCTTGTTAATCCCTTGAATGATTTATGGACACATAAAATATGAATGATAATATGAATGCCCAATAAAGTACAAAAATATGTCTTAGAAATATGATATGCATCAGTCAAGATTGATTTCTAGGGCATATATCTAACAATCTCTCACTTACACTAAAGCCAATCTACCATGTACCAAGCCCCATCGTCATAAGATAGGCTTTAGTCTTAGGCTAGCTAAGTGACTTACTAGTGGGTCATCCACATCTCATGTAAAATTTGCTCTCTGCACCTCTATGTATTTCTACTTGAGGTAGTCACGTATTCTACTGGTCTATGTGCTTGGATATCTGTTGAGACCTAGGTTCCTTAGCAACGGCTATGGTGCCATTGTCTTTCAGTATAGTATCATGGCATCTGATGACATGACATCCAATTTTGCAACTAACATTAGAGCCAGAATACATCCTATACATCTACAATATACTCAACGTCCATCGATCAATTGCTTGGAACCCTTCCAAGATATCAACATGATTACACCTATGATGTAGACATTCTACCATCAATATCAGACCTAAAATCTGAATTGGTATATCTTCCCACTCCTAGCTTTGATCCTTCTCCAAAATAAGAACAATCTTTAGTTTTTTTTAAGTACGTAAGGATGTTTTCACAGCAATCCAGTGCTCTCAGCCTAGATACAACTGATATCTACTTGTGACATTCACAGTATTAACTATATCAGTTCAAGTATATTATATGGCATACATATATGCCCAAGAGAGTAACAGACCTCTCTTCAAGATTTTTATGCTGAACTCTTTCAGCATCTACTCTCTATACTTTATCTGTGAAAACACAAGCATCCAATTACATCAATCTCTATAGATCTTTAGGACACTTGCTTTATATTTTTCATAAAGAATTATATATTCAACCATATTTTAATCGATGTCAGTATTGAACACTCCCACTGATCCTTTTGAAAACACATAGTTCCTCATATGTGATCAAACAATTTGATCATATCATCGAAATGAATGTTCCAACTTTAAGATTATTACAGATTTTGTGATCTCCTATCACAAGAAGTGAAATCCATAAGCTACTCCGTATAGAAATCTTCAAAAGATATCTAGTCCGAAAAGCTAATTCACATCCTTTCTTAGAGTCGATATCTAACATCACCTTGCTGTAGGTTTTGGAATCATCTTTATGTTCTCCACCTCTCATGAGAAATGATTTTTTCTACATCCTCTGTTAAGCATATCCAAGTATCTTTCGAGAGGATTGGAGATCCTACTATGTGTACGAGATGGAGGAGAAATATATACATATGCTAACTCATCAAGAATAGATTCTTTAAGTCCTACTGCTCATTGCTCTTCAAAGACACTCTCTTTGAGCTTAACTTTTCTCCCACTGCTTCATCTTGGTTAAATAATTTTTCAAGAAGATAGCATGTCAGGTCACAATCATATTATGATCCTATCAGAAAGTAGTATTCCAAATTCTTTTAGGATGAGCTTTATAAACCTATCCTTTAACATATCCATCTACTATCCTTGACACAAGCTGGACATCCTTGGACCTTAAAATAATCAAGATTTAGTTCTCAACATGCTATATCTAATATGGTGTGGTAGGAATAGGTTTAGAAAAAACCCAATTTCATAGAAATAAAGCATGTTCCTAAAGAAACATAAATAAATCATGAAGTTCATTATAGACCAAACCATATCTCATATAGTCCCGTGACTCTTCTTCTCTCGTTGAGTTGAGATGCACTAAGAGGGGTGCAATATGAAACAATGCTATTTTATGAGATAATCGAGAAATTTTTTTCATTGGTATTGCATCCTTGATCCGATCAAAGTATCCTTAAGAATTTATCAATTTACTTCTCTACTTTATATCTGAATTCTTTGAACCTTTCAAAAATTTCATATTTGTATCTCATATACTTATCCATACCATGACTGATCATCGATAAAGGTAACGAAGTAAAGACAACTCCTTTGTTAGCACATCATATGGGCTACACACATCAAATGTGTACAAGGATAAGTATCTCAGTGTTCTTTTTTTTCTTATCCCGCAAGAGTAACTTGGTCATATTTTCTCAAAGAGATGATGCACAAACTAGATATGACTCAACAGTCAATGAGCCCAAGGGCCCATATTTTTTCAGTTTGTTAATCATTTCTTCTACAATATGACTTAGCCTAAGATTTCACATATACTTAAGTTTTATCTCAACTCTGGATCTCTCGGATCCAATGATATTCACTGCTTGCTCAATTAAGTTCAGAGATGTATTACTATGTAAATAATAGAGACTGTCTCTGAGAACTAAATCCAAATGATAATCACAAAAGACAGATACCCATGCCACAGTAGCAACTCTTGCTCTATTATCAATTTTAAGGGTTACTTCCTCAACTCTCTACCTTCCCATCAACTCTATAAAATCACTAGAGTCTATATGCCAATTGGGAGAAGAGAAAATTGTAAGGACAGTATTGAGCAATTTCGACATGCCTACTCTAGGCATATCTTTATTTCTTTAGACTCTTCAGGTATTTATCTCTGAACTCTTTCAAAGTTTTTTGTTATCAACACTTTGATCAATTCAGATAAGATGTCAAAATAGTCATTCATATGGTAGTTTACCATAAACTATCTATATAAACTAATCAGAGATTGCAGGATCAAATTCATAAGTAATTTCTTATGCATGGTCATGTTAAGCCTTTTAAGCTCATTAATGTCTTTGATCATTATCAAATAATGATCATAGACTGACTGCCCATCATGCATCACATGTGCTGTACGACTCTGATCACCTCACAATACTTATAGATGAATCAATGCATCGTTGGTAGTTGAACATGTACTCATGCATACGTTGAAGTTCATCTAACATAAACATCAATATATAGCATCTATCTTTATTGACATTATCCATCCATTCATCAAGTATAGCTCGTTAACTTTGGGTTGGACAGGTTGTTAACATCAAAATAATCTGATAGAGAATATTGCTTAATTATCTAAAATTAAGAATAATTCTTAGATTTGTGAGCCATTCTATGTAATTGGTTTCAGTTAATCGATTGATATCTAGGATTTGGGCTAGAAGATTGGAAGCTAACATAATGAACAGCAAAGAGCAAAGATTCTAGTTAGATATTTATACTTATTTTATAATTTGCTCTAGAGATTTTTAAATGTAAAAAGAGACTTTCACTATTTTATCAAATCTCCCACACTCTGCGAATGGAGAAACGAAAATTCTAATATGACAACTAGGTTTCTAGTGGGTGCTGCAGTCCCATCGATGTCGTGCACCTCACCTAACAATCATTGATAACATGAATAAATACTGATGTGTGGATAACTCTTTGTCCAGATACTTTTCTAAAGCATGTTGCAGTGACTTGATCTTTAAGTCATGTGGGCTCACCTAACAGTTATTGTCCACACTTCTTAGTCAAGTCAGACTCACTATTCACAAGCAGGTGAAAAGTCGTCATTGGGTCCCTCACCTAATAGTTATTGGGCCTAACCCTATCTTTACACTGGAGCAACTCTTTGCTAAAAAAATGGTTGTGTATTTTCGATGCAACTAAACCACTGTGACCAGCTGAGAACAATCAATGCCGGTAGCACGCCCGTACATCTATAATGGTGGAAGACCATTGGACTATGGAGAGATTTGGGTTTAGGTCTCATTTAATCAGTTATCATATGACTGATCTAATTGA
Source organism: Elaeis guineensis (assembly GCF_000442705.2). Lineage (NCBI taxonomy): Eukaryota > Viridiplantae > Streptophyta > Magnoliopsida > Arecales > Arecaceae > Elaeis > Elaeis guineensis. The sequence goes on along the minus strand of NC_026001.2, from coordinate 51,358,735 downwards.
TATGGGCTAAATCAAACCATCAAGCAACCATATTTGAGACTCAATCTTCCAAATTGGCCAGATAAGTAGAGATTGGTGGGGGTCCCCCGTTGCTTTCCTAAGATACTAATAAATTGGCTAGAAAAGTGAATGAAACCAATTAAATAATCACCCTTCAATTACTTGTCTTAGACATCAATTGGTCAATTGATCTGAATAGGTTAGCTTAGGTGAATCAAATTCGAGCCATAGAGCTAAATTAGGTCCTTAAGTTAATCGATTTTATATATAGGTGTCAATCAATTCGATCAATAATAATTATATGATCTTAAGCTCTATTAACATCACCCTAATCAATACTTGACTCGATTTGATCAACTGCTAAATCGATTTAGATCCAATATGATCAAATCAGAAATCCTAGATGTAATCCAATTACATGACCTAATTTGATCTACCCATGACCAATCCTTCATGCACAAACACTAATTTCATATCTTAAATCTAAATTTTTAGATCTAAATTTTTGGCATGAAAAGTATGCTTTGATCTCGAAATAATTTTAGATCATACATATAAACATGTATCATATACATGAATAAGTTTATATCATAGAAACAAATTTCAATCCTAAACATACTTTCATATATTATATATATGAATCAAAATAGATCTCGAAACTCTTTTTAGATCTAAATAATAAAATATATATCATATATATGCTAAAAAATCAGATTCAAAATTCTATTTAAATAGAATTTTTAATATCATTCTAGAATAACCATATAGCATAAGAAGTTATACCAGGGCAACCTTATGTCAGAACGATATTAAAAATTTTTAGATCTGAAATTTTTTTCTACAGATTTCAAATCTAAATCTAATCTCATGCATATGATGTGGCTCTGATACCACTGTTGGAGTTTTATGATTTCATGCATATAAAAATTTTCAAAATAAATATGCAGCAAAAATTTAAAAATTTTAGATTAAATCTAATTTAATCTAAGCATACATAAGGTCAAATCTTAAAATCAAAAATAAGATCATCAAGATAGAATTCAGATATAGAAATCAAATAAAAAAAATAAATAGAGAACATACCTTGGTACGGATCAATCATCACCACGAACTAATGATCATGGATGTCTTCCAAAGGTCCCTTGAAGCCATACAAGTATCCGATCTCTATGGATATCCCCACGAGACTTTGATTTGATCAGAAGCTTTTTGATCTCACCGAAGTTCTAGCTCCCTTGCAGAGATCACATCTTGATAGTTAAAAATTTTCTTTTCTCTCAAGACACACTTCGAGAAGAAAAAGAAATAGGAGGATATTGATCTCTATGCTAGAGTTTATGAGAAGAACCCTTTCTTCTCTTTTTTTCCTATAAACTATGCACCAAATCTCTACCTAGAGATACAAGAATTTTGTCTAATTTTTGGATAAAGAGAAGAGAAGAAACTCATGTCCAAATATGGACAAAAGAGAGAGAGAGATGTCCTAACAACCAACCTTTGGTTGTTGTAAGAAAGAAGGGATAAGAATATCCAACTTACCTCATGTCTTAGACCATCATCCCTCGACCTCTCCCTTGCAATTTTCCATGCACATCTTTGAAGGAAAAACCGGCTTTTTCCTTGTAGGATCTTCCAAATCTAATGAGATCTGGGGCGAAATATTTAAAAAAAAAATTATCTTACTTTATTTCAAATTTAAGGTCTATTAGATCTAATTCTTATTATCTGATATTTAATCTAAAATTAAATTTAAAATTTGAGGATTAGAGAAATACCTCTAGGGTAACTAGATTACCCTGTAGATGATCGCAGCAACACCCGAGGTTCTAAAATAGCCACGCAGTCGTCTGGCCTCTACCGGTATTCACTTAAGCAGGATCTGGATCATCTTCTCTTCAGGAATTTTTACTCTAAAAATTAGATCTAGATCTGATCTGCAAGATCTTCAAAAGATCTTTTGAAGCTGGAGCAGCAGCTTCTCGATAAATCCCTGCAGCCTTCTGATCAGGGAGCCACCACACCTTGGACAAGCACCAGATGGATACCCAACCTCTTGGATGTGAAGAGGGGAGGGAGAGGAGCAGAGGGGGCATAAAGAAGTGGAGAGGATTGAGGCTTTTGCTGGTTATTGAGCAGAGACACACAACCCTAGGCGCAAATAGGGTTTAAATAGACCCTGCTGCGCCATGCAGTGCCACATCATTTGACCAATCAAAAAATTCTAATTAATTCTAAAAAAATTCTGATTAGTGGAGTGATGTCATCTGATCAAATTAGATAAGAATTCTCATAATTCTTCCTACTGTTGGCACCAACACTAGATAAGCACAGTGAGATTGGCACCCCACAGTCCAAGTTGATCAAGGGATCAGAGTCCTCATCTCATGGGACTCTATCCTTATCCACTTGGGACGCACGCCATATCTAATTATGGCACCCACTTTGAGGGTAAAATTAGTAGGTGGACACTTCACAAAAACTCTTCAATGACCTCTTGCCAAGTGGCCTTCAGTCCAAGGTCCATGGGTCAACGTTTGACCGATGTCCTAAAACGAAAATGGCAGGTGACAGAAATTAGCAGGTGTTGTCTTAAATTCATCTCATGAATTAAGACAAGACTTTTCTGAGCTGAACTAGCTCCAGTCAGATTGAGAAAAATCTTTTCAAGGTTCTCTGGGTGAGTCAAATCATATTTGGCTTAGTCGAGATAGAAAAGATTACACGAGGAAAAAGTTAGGCTCAATCGTGTGCTAGCACGATTTTCTTGAACCTAATTTGATCTAATCCAAATCAATCGAACTGAGCTAGCTCAATTGACGACATCCAGATCCTAACTCTTATTTGTGTGATCCAGTTAGGTTCATTTCCATATGGTAATGAGACATGTCATGATCTCATCATCGACATCATCGAAACTCCTTTCAATAGACCAGAACTCTTCTAATTCAGACAATTAAAATGATAGATCATCAAGATCATTCTAATTGCTCCCAAAATCCACCAGTGACACCTAACAGTATATGATGGCAACCCATCAGAAATGAAGATGAACCTCTTGGTGCAGCTACCTGTGTGATTGAGTTCTTCTATCATGAGTCCCGACTGAATTAGGGTTAAGGTGAACTCGTCAAACCCAACATCAGTCATATGAATCAATCGATTGATCCGAGTCTGATGTGAAATTCCAATGGAAAATTCTTTTCCATTATTTCACTCTGTCATGGCCATGGGCTTAAGGACTCGATCTTTCGATCATCATAGGACTACTCTTCTCATCTATCGAGGTTGATAGATCCCATCTTGGTGTAATCTGGTTCCTACAATGAATATGCTACAGCCAACATATACCTCAGGATTTCGAATAACTAGAAGACCGAGTTATGGTGTAGTCAAACTATAACACACTCAAGATGAACTGTCGATGTACCTCAGGTCAAAGAACTAGACACATAGCTACAGCATCGAGCTAGTCATCGACGAAAAGGTAGACTTCTTTATGACTACTCAAGGTGATCGCACTCAGTACTCTCGTTCTCAATGAATACCTGTACTCTAACTCTGATGTCTCCACACTATAGATTCAAAACACATCTATCCTAAGGAAGCGATCATACACCAACCTTCCGGATTGATCACCATCCTCGTGATGATCCTATGGTCAGGAGCTGTTTATGAGTTAGTTATGTAAATTCATGCCTTAAATTTTCAACTCTTGAAAATATGAATTAACATTCCTACTAACTCAAAGGATGTATCACAGACATAATGTACATAATATGATAGTAGAATAACCCTTTTATTTTTTAATAGTCAAAATTACAAATTTGCCCTTACATTCGTACAGGAATATGTCAGCCAATCTGGCATCTAGGGCACACATCTAACAAACTCCACTTGACCTAATACCAATTGGCTACATATCTAAGTCCCATCTTCTCAAAGTCGAATTCGATCTTCTGCTGGCCTAATGGCATTGTCAGTGGATCTGCCACATTGTCTGTGGAGTCGACTCTCTTAATCTCGACATAACTTTTTTCGAGGTAATCACGAATCAGATGGAATCGCCGCTCGATATGCTTGGACTTCTGGTGAGATCTTGGCTCCTTAGCTAGGGCTATGGCACCATTATTGTCACAGTAAAGAGGGATGGCATCTGATGATATCACTCCAAGCTCTACAGTAAATTTTTATACCAAAATGCCTCCTTCACAGTTTTCGATGCAGCAATATACTCTGCCTCCATGGTGGAATCAGCAATTACCATCTGCTTGAAACTCTTCCAGCTGACTGCACCACCATTGCAAATGAACAGACTCCCAGATGTCGACTTTCGATCATCTATATCAGATATAAAGTCTGAGTCTGTAAATCTCTGAACTTAGAGTTCTCCATTCCCAAAGACTAGAAACATATCCTTAGTCCTTCTCAAGTACTTAAGGATACATTTCATAGAAGTCCAGTGCTCTTCGCCTGGATTTGATGATATCTGCTTGTGACACTCACAACATGGGCTATATCAGGTCGTGTACATAGCATGGCATACATGAGGCTCCCTATTACAGAAGCATAAGGGATCTTGCTCATGCGTTCAATCTCCTCAGGTGTGCTAGGGCACATCTTCTTGGAGAGATGAATGCCATGTCTAAAAGGTATTAAACCTCTTTTGGAGTTTTCCATGCTAAACCTTTTTAGCACCTCCTCTATGTACATCTTCTGTGAAAGTCCCAACATCCTATTTGGTCTATCTCTATAGACCTTAATACCCAGTATAAAGGATGCCTCTCCTAGATCTTTCATAGAGAACTCCTTAGATAATCATATTTTGACTGAGGTCAACATGAAAATATCATTTTCAATCAGGAGGATGTCATCTACGTACAGTACGAAGAAGACAACTGTGCTCCCACTTACCTTCTTGAATACACATAGTTCCTCCTCGTTCTTGATGAAACCAAACATTTTGATCACATCATTGAAATGAATACTCCAGCTCCGAGATGCTTGCTTAAGTCCATAAATGGACCTTTGCAGCTTGCAGACCATGTGATCATCATCACTGGATGTGAAACCAAGCGAAAGGTCCATATAGATATCTTCCTCAAGATATCCATTTAAGAACGCCGTTTTCACGTCCATCTGCCATATTTCATAATCAAAATAGGCTGCAATAGCAAGCAATGTGCGGATGGATTTTGGCATGACTACGAACGAAAAGGTATCCCGATAGTCAATGCCTTCGCGCTGACTATAACATTTCACTACGAGCCTAGCCTTGAATGTCTCCACATTCCCATCTACACCTATCTTTCTCTTGAAGATCCATTTACACCAAATAGGTATAATACGTTCAGGTAGATCTACCAAGGTCCAGACTTGGTTTACGTGCATCGAGTCAATTTCTGATCTCATTGCCTCCAACCATTTCTCAGAGTCGATATCTGATATTGCCTCGTCATAGGTCTTTGGGTCATCACCATGAGCTCCATTTTCCGTGAGGAATATTTTCTCTATATTCTCTTGTATGGTACCTAAGTACCTTTCAGGAGGACGAAAAAATCCTAGTCGATCTATGAGGTGGAAGAGGTTGTGTTAGGACTGATTCCAATTGATTTGGTTCCTCAAGTTCTTTAGCTCGTTGCTCTTGAGAGACATTCTCCTTGAGCTTAATTATTCTTTCGATGCCACCATCTTGAATAAACTATTTTTCAAGAAAAATAGCATGTCGATTCACAATCACATTGTGATCTTCCGAAATATAAAAATAGTATCCTAATGATTCTTTAAGATATCCTATGAATCGAGCTTTAAAAGATTTGAACTCTAACTTGTCCGCCTGCTGTCTCTTGACATGAGCCGGATAATCTCAAATTCTGAGATGACTCAGACTTGGCTTCTT